>NW_027507748.1:104910842-105045842 GCF_037356315.1 Lithobates pipiens
TCGTTGCTAGACGCCAGGCGGCCCAGGCGTTAGCAACGAGTGCAGGAGAGAGGCTCCACCCACCGCTGTTCCTCCTCCTCCTATCTGTCTGCTGGGCGTAATTACAAGTCTCTCGGGCAGAGGAGGCAGCGGCACCGCGCACAGCCACACGCGAACGAAGCATTGAGAGCAAGTGAGAATGTGACAATGACATGTCACTGTCTCACTCTCACTGCTACTATCTCGGGGGGGGCAATTGACTCGTTGCCCCCCCCCTGGATCCGCCCCTGGTACATACCTGAATCTGACTTGATCTGAATCAGATGTGTTTCCTGCAAATATACTAGCAAGGAATATGCCACTAATTCGGTAAAGTAGTCCACTGAGCTCAACAGTCTGCTATCCCTTATTGTCCAATTGAAGCAAAAAGGTGAGCAGTCTATATTGGATAACTGCAGTTGAGAACATCCAGGTCACCATCCTGGCTGTGCTTTTTACCAGGGCTGTGTAATATCTCAGGACTGCATAGACAAAAGTACAAATTTGGCAACTGAGGCTTTATATATCTTTGTCTGGAGTTCAGCTTTAAAGAAAAACTTTGCTAAGCATTAATCACAACTAAAACATCACGTACAAGCCAGTGCCATACACAGTATTATCTACCCTTACATTGATAAATTTGGTCATCTAGTGCACTCAACATGCATTGATAAGGAAGATTACATTTCAGCTCATATATGATCGCTCTTCCTTCTCCGCTCTGCCAAGTAAAGTTAACTGGTTATAGTTGGTGCTTTCAACAACTCATCACTTTAAAACAATAATCTGCTTTTAAATTTGGCTCAAGAACGTTTTTTAATATTTTGTTTGAATGCACCAATATGATTTCCTTTTCATTTAGACTAAAAATGACTCCTGTGCATAAACAAATCAGCCGTAAGCTTGTAGAAATAAACATTCACAGCTGTATATAATGGTGCAGCAAAGTAGGCTGCAATTCACGGATGGTGGATTTTTTATTTTTTTATTGCAGTACAAACCACTTTCCGCATAAAAGACTGCCACTTCTAATCAAAACATTAGACTGACGAGGGTTTGCTGCTGATACGTTTTATAATGACCATGCCACACAGTCATTGCTGCACAGACAGGTCACATGTCCTGTCACAGGCCAAAAACTCGAAGGTTACGTTCACACTGCTGCGTTGTGATTTTGATCCAACTTTCAGTGCGATTATGTAGTGCAACCTGTATGCAGCTTTGATGCTACTTTAAAGTGGTTTTCTTATTCTATGAGGCCAAAATTGGACTAGAATCGCACCAAAGTAGTACAGGAACTTTTTCCAAAATTGCGCAATGCTGAGTTGCATTGATGTGAACAGGCACCATTAAAAACAATGCGATTTCCATTGTCATGCGATCCTGTTTGACTCAAATCGCACCAGTGTTTATAGAAGCCCAAGGAGCATCATTTTCTCACTTCATATAATGCATTCGACAGACACTGACAACCATCCATTCCACTTTTTTCCAATATTTATTACCTGCTTATTTATTTAAGGCTCCCGTAATAAAGAAGAACTCTAATCACAATCTGTATCTAGAATAGTTACATTAAGTTACCCACATGAGACTTTTTTTTTTAAAACAAAATGTACTGTTTGAAATACTCCCCATATCCCAAACCTAAAATCCAGGGATTTGTCCTGTTTTTTATCCCTTTCACCCTGTATGATGGTTACATATATGATATGTTCATAAATCTAAGTTGCAGTAAAAACCTCTTTTGGTTATAGTGTCTAAAAGGCAGACAATCTTTCCATATAGATATTGAATAGTGCTACTTTATTAAGTTATCTAGCATACAGTAAATGGTCATTAGAGTTACAAGTATTTCTACATTCATTGTTTGTATAGCTGATCATAGCTTGTTAAGTATATATGTTATGTCCACAGCGACCAGACATATGCTTTCTTATATTCTCTAACCGAGAAAAAAGAATCTGATTGGTTTCTCCGCATCTTTAGAGGGGACGGTACACCTAAAACTGATATTTACCTTTTTTTTGGTAAATGGTGGAAAGTTTATTCGATAAAATATTTTAAAAGGTATGAGAGATTATTTGTCATCTACCTACCTCCCACAATGCAGTGCTGCTTTCTCTTTTCCAAGTGACCGCGGGCACTTGCTGGATTTTACCCAGAATGTCATGGCCGTGTCACATGATGCAGCAGTGCGCTAGACTCATATTTCTATACGAGTAGGGCATTTAGTACTTTAAGCATTAAGTCCACACATCTCTGTGCTACTGAAATTGTTTTTGTCTACTCCTTAGCAAAGCACCCACATTCAAAGTCTTTGCTGCATTTCAGGCTGCTCACCACTGCACCCACAGCCAAAGTTTTTGATGCATCCCAGCCTGGTTTCTGCTGCACCCGAAGCCCAGCCACCAATGTATTGGCAGCCCAAATAGTGTTGCACCCCCCAAACAAAGCCTCTGTTATACCCCAGCATTGGCTTCTGCAGCATCCACAGCTTCAATCTACACTGCACTTGCAGCCTTCGTTGCACCACAGCTACCTCCACAGCAGCCACAGCTTTGCCATCCCTGTACCCACAGCCTCTAGCCTCTTTTGTGCTTCCAGCTACCCAATGCCTTGTGCCTCTCTCACACTCCAGTTCCTCATTACCTGGTACCTTCCCTTCTCCACGAATATCTGTTGAGTGACCTGAGGGTAGCCAGTAGCTTAGCTCAGACTTCTATGAGGGGGTCCTTGACAGAACACCAGCTACCTATTAGATTCCACTTTCAGTGAAAGCAGCCGCACTGAGGAGCAGGGTCCTCAACTTGGGTTGTGATGCTATTGAGGAGATATCTAAACATCTGCTATGGCCAGGTTTTTACTTTTTCTCATTAAATCTTTAATTTATGATAAAGAATGTAACAGAAGGTGCTGGGTCACACAAAGATGAGTCAGGACACCCAAAACCCTTAGATGGACAACTGAAAAGTGAGGAATCATTACCCAAGGCCTATAAAGAAGCCAGAGGCTGACAAAGCTACCCAGGCTTTATAATAAAGTAAAATATCACTTTTTGGCTGCATAGGTTCTCTTATTTCTCCTGTACGTGCATAGACAAAATCCCATTCCTCCCTATGAAAAGTCATCTCTATCATGTCCCAATGACAAGTGGTCTCTCCATGGGAATAAATAGAACTGGCCAGGAGATTTCTATGGGTGCGGCACTGGCAGGAGCATAAACAGGGGATCATAAAAGGGATTTTGGAGATGACTATACGAAAGTACCGTATATCTATTTCTTAGGATGCATTAGGCCTACTGTAGTTTAGAAACAGCTTATTCTGAAACGAGAGTTGGAAAAGTAACATTTGCCTTCACAGACTTTCCCAAAGGGATTGCATTTGTGAGTCATGACTACAAGATAGCTTTTTGGTTATGCCGTCTTGTGCAGAAGAACACAAAAGCAGCAATGGGTTTAAGAGAAAACAGAAATTTAAATGTATCACAGTGATGCCTTGCCCCATGGCTCCAAGAAGTCTGCCAACTCAGAACCCAGAAGAAGGGCAGTGCAGATTCCTTTCCTGCCATGTAAGTGGCACAACATCTTGGGAAGGATGAAAGTAAAGTAAATGCGGGGGCTGGAGAAACTAGTCAAAGAAAGGCCAAATTACAGAAGTAGCTATAGCTGTAGCTTTATATTCCACAAGGTATGCTTACTGTAAAGGGTCAGCATGACTGCAGCATGCGTTTCTAGTTTCAGATTTATTATACCGCTCCCCGAGGTGGGCAGATAACATGACTTGTACTGTGCTATTGTCAAATAACATCAGGGGTCTCACCTGCAGCTGAAATGAAGGAGGAAACATGCAATTACTTCATTTTCCTTTTCATGACCTAGTGTTTCCATCATGTCATCTCTCTGAACATATCACACTGGGTGTGCCAAATTCACACAGGTCATAGAATACAGTGCTGTCCAGTATGATCACCGGGGAATTAATCTGCTACAACATAGACTGCAGGGTGAGCAAGGCCTTGGGAGGAAATCAGAT
The DNA here is from genome assembly GCF_037356315.1 of Lithobates pipiens. Taxonomy (NCBI): domain Eukaryota; kingdom Metazoa; phylum Chordata; class Amphibia; order Anura; family Ranidae; genus Lithobates; species Lithobates pipiens. Next base: position 104,914,898 of record NW_027507748.1, read on the forward strand.
TAGAGGAACCTATGTGTTATGACATTATTTGTATAAATAATTTCTCTAAAACCCAATACTGAGAAGTGGAAACTTGACATTCAGCTGTAATTCAACCCAAGAAAATAAAATTATGCTCTACTACCCTTTGTCATTGTTTCTTTTGCTCGGTTTTTGTAGTATTAATGCAAATTGTATATAAAAAAAATATTTTATTTAATTAGTAATTGGCTTCAGTGTGATTTTGTACAATGAATTCTTGTGTCATGATAAACAGGACATACTGCATTACATTATATTACATGATTATCTACACTATATTTCCAAATGTTTCGGGATGCCTGCCTTTACACCAGTGAGGGCGAACCTTGGTACCCCAAATGTTTTGGAGGTACATTTCCCATGATGCACATGCACTCTGCAGTGTCTCTGGGGTACATCTGGGGTACCAAGGTTCGCCATCATTGCTTTACACGTACATTAACTTTAATGGCATCCCAGTCTAAGTTCGTAGGGTTCAATATTAAGTTGGCTCACCCTTTGTAGCTATAACCGCTTCATCTCTTCTGTGATGTTCTATTGGGTTGAGGTCAGGACTCTGCGGGCCAGTCAAGTTACATAGTAGGTGACACAAGTCCATCAAGTTCAACCTATGTGTGTGATTATATGTCAGTATTGCCTTGTATATCCCTGTATGTTGTGGTCGTTCAGGTGCTTATCTAATAGTTTATTGAAACGATCGATGCTCCCTGCTGAGACCACCGTCTGTGAAAGGGAATTCCCCATTCTTGCTGCTCTTACAGTAAAGAACCCTCTAGGTAGTTCAAGGTTAAACCTCTTTTCTTCTAGTTTTAATGAATGTCCACGAGTCTTGTTAAACTCCCTTCCGCAAAAAAGTTTTATCCCTATTGTGGGAGTCACCAGTATGGTATTTGTATATTGAAATCATATCCCTTCTCAAGCGACTCTTCTCCAGAGAGAATAAGTTCAGTGCTCTCAACCTTTCCTCATAACCAATATCCTCCAGACCCTTTATTAGCTTTGTTGCCCTTCTTTGTACTCGCTCCATTTGCAGTACATCCTTCCTGAGGACTGGTGCCCAGAACTGGACAGCATACTCTAGGTGCGGCTGGACCAGAGTCTTGTAGAGTGGGAGAATTATCACTTTATCCCTGGAGTTAATCCCCTTTTTAATGCATGCCAATATTCTGTTTGATTTGTTAGCAGCAGCTTGGCTTTGCATGCCATTGCTGAGCCTATCATCTACTAGGACCCCCAGGTCCTTTTTCATCCTAGATTCCCCCAGAGGTTCTCCCCCCAGTGTTTAGATTGCATTCATATTTTTGCCACCCAAATGCATTATTTTACATGTTTCTACATTAAACCTCATTTGCTCTGTAGTTGCTCACCCCATTAATTTGTTCAGATCTTTTTGCAAGGTTTCCACATTCTGCTGAGAAGCTACCATCCTGCTTAGCTTAGTATTGTCCGCAAAAACAGAGATTGAACTTTTTACCCCAGCCTCCAGGTCATTTATGAACAAATTAAACAAGTCCCTCCACCCCAAACTCACTCATCCATGTCTCTATGGACCTTGCTTTGTGCACTGGTGGCACAGTCATGTTGCAACAGGAAGGGGCCATCCCCAAACTGTTCCCACAAAGTTGGGAGCATGAAAGAGTCCAAAATGTCATGGTATGCTGATGCCTTAAGAGTTCCCTTCACTGGAACTAAAGGGCCAAGCCCAACCCGTGAAAAACAACCCCAAACCATAATCCCACCTCCACCAAATGATTTGGATATGTGCACAAAGCAAGGTCCATAAAGATATGGATGAGTGAGTTTGGGGTGGAGTCCTGACCTCCACCCGACAGAACACCTTTGGAATGAATTAGGCCCCTTTCACACATGCTGATGGTATGTCCGTATTTCATCCATCCGTTTGCGGATGAAATACGGACATCCATTCATCCCTATGGGATAGCGGGTGTCTGCGGATGAGCATCCGCAGACACCCGCTATTGTCCGCCTCCGCAAATGTCAGATTCTGCAGACGGAGGAAAATCCTATTTTTCTGTCCGTCTGCAGAGCGGATCGGATGAACACGGACACACGGTCCGTGCTCATCCGATCCCCATAGAGGAGGGCGGAGAGCTGACAGGGCGGTCCCCGCACAGTGTGCGGAGACCGCCCTGTCCGCAGCCGCAGTACTGATCTGCCCCGTGTGAAAGAGGCCTTAGAGTGGAGACAGAGAGCCAGGTCTTCTCATCCAAATTAGTGTCTGACCTCACAAATGCCCTTCTGGAAGAATGGTCAAACATTCCCATAGATACACTCCTAAACTTTGTGGACAGCCTTCCCAGAAGAGTTGAAGCTGTTATAGCTGCAAAGGGTGGGCCAACTCAATATTGAACCCTACGGACTAAGACTGGGATGCCATTAAAGTTCATATGCGTGTAAAGGCAGACGTTCCAATACTATTGGTAATATAGTGTATATTCTTCCAGAATGTACAAAAAACATATTTCCTCTAAAAGGTCTGTAACATAACAAACGTACAACACGTAAATGGTTAAAACTGCTTAGTTGAAAGATGCCAAAATCCATATCGAGTGTAATAAATCAAGACATACTCCAAGCTTTCGCCAAGAGCATCCTATGTGTAAAGTGAGGATGTTAACTTTTTTCAGCCTTTCAAAAGCCAAGAGCGCAGTGAATGATATCTGAAAATTATCTTTCCAGAACCTGAGCACACAAACACAAAAAAATCCCAGGCCTGGAACCCTTCCAGCAATCATGGCGAGCCGGCCATGTGCATCTCAGCCCTGAACCATAAGCAATCATCTTATGGTTTTCGAATTAGACTTTTGTTTTTCACATGAAATACGACCACTGTACCCTGTCCAATGGAAACTATGGAGGTATCATCAATTTTCTGCAGAGCGACAGAGGTTTAAACAATTACACAGTTCAGAGATGAAGAACAGAATGCAGCGGTGGTGTAAATTCACATAATAATCACTGTCGGCATCGTGTACACGAAACGTCACAACAGCCTGTACACAGTGCCCATGGTTACATAACCCAAACCAATACACAGACCAAGTTGGATGACTTAAAAGATTAAAATAGAAAGCTGTGGTACCTTTTATGGGATCATCCTCAGAATTCTTCGGAGACTGAATCATTGGAATTGAGAGGAAGTTAAAACATCTTCTTTTCTGTGGTAACCCTAATCATGCAAGCACGCTCAAAAATGAGGACCACTTGTTTGAACACTAAGGGAGATATTTACTAAAACTGGAGCACTTAGAATCTGGGACAACTGTGCATAGTAGCCAACCAGCTTCTAACATCAGCTTGTCCAATTAAGCTTTGACAATAAAACCCGGAAGCTGATTGGTTTCTATGCAGAGCGGCATCAGATTTTGCATGAACCAGTTTTCAGAAGACCAAAGTGTAGGTTTTTGATATTCTAGGATAAACAGATAATTAATCCTTCTTGGCAATATTTGTCATAGGTTACAACCTTACCATATAATTTTCAAGATAGTCTGTGACGAAGGATAAAACGTAATCACTATATATCCGAATATGACATCTTTATTGTTAAAGTAAACCCATAAATAATATTTAATATTTTAAAATCTGCAGCTTTCGTTTAAATTTGTTGATTTTGCCATTAAGGTCCTTGCTCTGATATTTCCTGTTATAGAGCGACAATGCTCTGTGCCTACCCGCCCTGAGAAATGTTACACAGCCAGAGCTGGGGTACATGCATGTAGGCAGGAAAAGATAAGGAGCATTGATATGCAACACCTGATAATAATAAGGGGAATGAAATCAAATGCTGATTTATTTTTATTATTAGGATACAGAAATTATAGAACGAACGCCAACAGTTGCGCAGCACTTAATACAATATAAAGAAAGGCAGTACAGTTACAATACAATATATTTAAAGTGGATTAAATGGGCCCTGCTCATAAAAGCTTACAATCTACTAGGGTGGGGCAAGTGGTACAAAAGGTAATAACTGAGAGATGAGCTGATGAAAGAATTAAAAGTTCAGTTGCTTGGTGGAGGTGGAATTGGCTTCCCTGAAGAGATACGTTTTCAGGGATCGCCTAAAGGTGGCCAGTGTAGGAGGTAGCCGGACAGATTGCAGTAGAGCGGTCCAGAGGATGGGAAGGGCTCTGGAGAAGTCCTGGAGACAGGCATGGGAGGAGGAGACAAGGGGGCTAGAGAACAGGGGTCATGAGAGGAGCGGAGAGGTCAGTTTTGGTGATATTTTGAGACAAGATTGGTAAGGTTGCTCGGGGCAGTGTTGTGAATGGCTTTGTATGTTGTTAGTATTTTGAATTAAATGTGCTGGGCAATTGGAATCCAGTGGAGGAATTGGCAGAGAGGGGTGACAGATATTGAGACGTTGGTAAAATAGATGAGGTTTATTATTTTAAAAGTATTTGAGAAAGTCCATCTACCTAAGTAAACAATAACCGAGATACCAAGATACATGTATCAGTAGGCCAGTTGCAGGCAAAGACATAAGTTCTTGCACATACTTTATGAAGAGCATATTTGATTACTGACAAGCAAAAATGAAAAAGAGTATTCTATATCAAACACTTCACCCTGCGCCTCCCTACTCTATTGACCATAAAAGGCAATAGGTGGTATAGGCATCAGGGAGGTGAAAGGTTAGGCCAGAGTCTGACCTCCTGACCTTGGATTTGGGCTCTGCAAAAAACTGGATTCTCTGACCCTGAAGTGATTACTGTATGGTTGAGGAGGGTCAGTTGAACATTAACACACACATACTTCCAAAATGTACTTTGATTGAACCTCTTGGATGGATATCTTAAAGTGGTTGTATTGCCCGCTTGGTGATTTATACCTTTTACTGTTGGTAAAATTAATATGTCCTAAACCTGCACGGTTTAAGAGATATTCACTCTGCATGCAGCCACTGATGTCAGTGACGCATGGGCTCTGAAGGTCCAGCGGATCATGCAAGAACTTGCCAGAATGGAGGACTCCAGCACGCATGTGCGGGAGTGACAGCATCTCGACTCCGGCCACTCACAGTGCTGGAGCCAGCGAACCCAAAAGCAACGCTGAGGGAACATGTCAGCCCCCTCAGCGGTGACTGGGCACGCTGCTGGAGCATCATTGTAAGGTATTTCATAATGTGCTAGTATGCATTATGCTATTGTCTAGCAGGTTTTTTTTTTCTGCGGTTTACTACTGCTTTAAATGGAAACAGACATCAAGCTCCACATACCCATCAACACAATGTAATGCTGAAGGGAAAAGCTCTTGCTAAAATAAAAAATAAAAACATAATGGGGTAAAAAAAAAAAAAGGGGGGGGGTAAACATTTCTCAATAAAGAAAATACTTTTCCTAGGAATCCTCCTAGGCCACTAGTGGAAAACGGAAGCATGCTGGGAATATGAGGGCTCAGATCTGGCTGATGTGGACTTTTTTGTTTGCCAGTGCCAACTCCTCATGTAGATGGCAGTATAACCCAATTGTCTCAGAATAAAGTGACACTAAACTCACGTTAAAAAAAAAAAATTGCACACATTCTTAAAGTGGTATTAAACACCCCCCCCCCCCCCCCATGCAAATGTTAAATCCTCACTTTTGCCTAGGGTACCAGGCGTACTCTGCAATATTTTGTTAACATTATTTTCTATTTTCTACCGTGTATGTAGTATTTTTGTGCTGCAGTGTGTTGTGCATCCCGTCCTGTTTTCTTCACTGCACACCAATGTCGCACTATGGTGTGATCTGAAAGCACAGGACAGAAGGCAGTTTGCCTTGTTATTGGTTTGGTCCTGTGTTGCCCAAGGCTTCTCTACGCAGTCCAATGTTAATGGCATGAACGAGCTCTGAATAGCCAAAATATAGGTATCCAATGTTACAAATCTAACACCTGAAAGTCCATCATTCTGAGGACTGCACAGTGTAATGGAATTCAAAGGGAAATTGTCCACGATCACACAGCAAGGCTGCAGTCACAAAAAAAAAAAAAACACATCCTTTTGCATAACAGACAATTAGGTTTTTCCATTTCCCTTAGTGTATCATTGTTGTAACCTGAGCCATGTCTCATTGCATAGTAAGTGAGCTGAGATTCACCTATTGATATACTACTAGCTTGTAATATGCACATGTATACATCTGCACTTTATCCATATGGCTCTCTACTAAACTAATAGTGGAGTATAATAAAAAACAGATGCAGCAGTTAAACTGTCCAGGCTCAGCTACAGAAATAATATGCTTATTTTTAATTCCATAATGGCTACAAGGAGTATTTTATCTGTATAGGTAGTGGAATAACTGAAACATTATATAACTAGAAAAGCTACAATTTCTGGGGAAATTGTGTGAAGTGTTCTTGCCCCCACCTACTGGAGTGGCTTAAGTAACTGTTTTGTGGTTGGAGTGGCCAGAGTAACTGTGAAAAGTGTTAAAAAGCTTAATATTATATACAAGTATAAATAGTAGTAAAAAAGTTGAAGAAGTCCCATCATTAGCTGAAAATGCTGAACATTTTTTTTTTAAATGATTTTTTTTTTTCAAACATGATTTTTTTTTTATTATTAGATTTTTTTTCATGGGGTGGTCATAATGTTTTGGCTGATCATGGGGTGGTCATAATGTTTTGGCTGATCATGGGGTTGTCAGCTTTTGTCACCTCCCACTCTAGTTTTGAACATTTCGCCATTCATTCCTATGGGACAAATTTCGCCGCAAAAACAACGATATTTAGTGAACCATTTGGCGAAACATTCCACAAAGTAATAGCACACCAATCGGGAAAAATCCACGTGTTTTGGTATATTACTGTTTATGTAGTATAAAAGCTGTTGGAGTAGTTAGGGTGGTAAATTTGGCTATAATAATAATATATATATGTGAGATAACAGTAAGTGGTCTTGCTATGCAAGAACACTTAACTAGGCACTACATGGAAATGTTTTAGTAAATATAAACTGCGAAATAACTTTTCTCATCAGCAGTATATACCGTAGCAGTCTTGTGATTTCTATCAGTTCCTGGTGAAGCTTGTAGGAGGAGTTTTCATATGGCACTGAGCTGTCCTATGAGGCTGCAGGGCTCTCAACCCTTTGTCTGGACATGTCCGGGCAGCTCCGATTGGCCCTGTGCTGATCACATGCAATCTCCCAAGAAAAGAAAAAAAAAACCTCTCTAGCAATACACATCAAACTGAGCATGTGCAACTTGACTCCAAAGCCTATGTCATATCCGGACTTGTCCAGGGGGAAAGTGCAGGGAGGGAGGATCTGTGCATAAATCATCAAGCAGCCTTTTTACATAATGCAAAGGATTAACCCCTTAGGTTCCACAATGAGTACAACATGCATGCTTTAATGCATATACAGACTGATTTTACTGTTGTGGGTTTAGTAACACTTTAATCCATCCCTAGCTCCTCCCTCTTCTCTGTGCCTTAACAGTGAATGAGAAATACTCAGGGCGTGCACTCCCCACCCTGGAAATTATGGCCAGTGGTGCTCTGAGACCTGGAGTTGGCAGTGTGCAGATAGCTTGGTAAGTTTAGCAAAAGTTTATTAACTGCATATTTTCAGAAAAAAAAAAAAAATACAGTAAAAGGTAATTTTAGTGCACACAAATGCAATATATTACCAAATTATACAATAAAATAAAAAAATAGGTTTCACAGAGTCAAAAAATACCCTAAATGTCAATCCTTAAAATTGCGTGCGCCCACCGGGAAAAATTGACAAACCTGGTACCAAAAATATGTTCATAGGCAATGTTTTTGAATGCCCTTACAGGTCATCAGTCATCAGTTTACTGTGGATAATGGTCCTAGAATTGCTCCTCTCAATTCGATGTGCATTTACACAGGCCACTTTATTAGGTACACCTGTTCAATTGCTTGGTAACACAGATTGCTAATCAGCCAATCACATGCCAGCAATTCATTGAATTTAAGCATCTAGACATGGTGAAGACGACTTGCTGAAGTTTAAACTAAGCATCAGAATGGGAAAGAAAGGGAATTTTACTGACTTTGAACATGGCATGGTTGTTGGTGCCGGATGGGCTCGTCTGTGTATTTCAAAAATTGTTGATCTACTGGGAATTTCACACAAATCATCCCTAGGGTTTACAGAGAATGGTCCGAAAAAGAGAAAATATCCAGTGAGTGGAAGTTGTGTGGACAAAAATGCCTTGTTGATGTCAGAGGTCAGAGGAGAATGGGCAGACTGGTTCAAGATGACAGAAAGGCAACAGCAACTGAAATAACCACTCGTTACAACCAATGTATGCAGAATACCATCTCTGAATGCACAACACATACAACCTTGAAGCAGATGTGCTACAGCAGCAAAAGACCACACTGGGTGCCACTCTCGTCAGCTAAGAACAGAAAACTGGGGCTATAATTCGCACAGGCTCACCAAAATTGGACAATAGAAGATTGGAAAAACCTTGCCTGGTCTGATGAGTCTCAATTTCAGCTGTGACATTCAGATGGTAGGGTCAAAATTTTGTGTAAACATGAAAGCATGGATCCTTTCTGCATTGTATCAACGGTTCAGGCTGCTGGTGGTGTAATGGTGTGGAGGAAATGTTATTGACACAGTTTGGGCCCCCGAGGACCAATTGAGCATTGTTTAAGCGCCACAACCTACCTGAGTATTGTTGCTGACCATGTTCATCCCTTTTTGACTATAGCAAGGGTGCTCAACTTTTTCAAAGAGCAAGGGCCACTTAAGCGACCTGGAAACAGGTCGAGGGTCACACTGAGTGGAGCGGGCAGATGACAGGTCTGTGCCTACCCACACTGCAGGTGCAACGCAGTGCACCTGTGGCTTTCCTGTGGGTTAGCTGCACTTTACCATAGACATCTATTATATCCTGCAGGTGTGGCGCACTTTCATAAAGCACACCAGACCCACAAGTACTAACAGGAGTCTATGGCTCAGTGCAGGTAACCCGCAGGTGTGCTGCGCCTGCGGATCAGTTTGAAAGCAGCCCAGTAACCACTGTAGAACAGATATGCCCATATATAAACTGTGATTTTAGTAATAAACTTACTTTTAATAACAGTCTTCCATTCAGGTATCGCCGACTGTCGCTGTCCCAGGCAGAGTGCATTTGGCATCACTCCACCTGTGACAGGAGCCGGCGCTATACAGGAACCAACGGCTTATGCGGCTCTGCTCCGCAGCTGCTTGCTTCCTCTACTGCTGGCTTCATTCACAACACTGATGCTCTGGGATACTTATTAGCTTTATTCTTTATTACATTTGGGACCAATCGCCCTCTAGGTGATAGCATAGAGGATTGATATAAGTTTAGACAGTTTTTATTTATTAGGAAATTAGGGGTTTATTAGACCTCTGTTGTCTCCCCTGTACTCCACAGAACCTAATGGAGCAAAAATTAGCTTCCTGGCCAGCACTGCCGAGGAATGACAGAGCTGAACCCGAAAGTGGAGCAATACTCTTCGATTCCTAGTTCATTCACTGAGGGGAGGACCAATGAACGGATGTGGGTCAGCGGTACATTGCTTGAGAAACTGATTGGGTGGCTGTTGTTGACAATTGGCTTTTAACGTACACACACATTTCCAATGGCGGTAGCCAGGGATGGGTAAGCCTTAAATTGGTGGAAGTGAAAGTAAGGTATTAATGTATGTATTTAAATAAATTAACATTCAATACTACCTTAAGCATCACTGACAGATGAAGGTGCCATTGCACAGAGGGAAATAGTAGACCAGTTGGGAGATCTCCCTTCCAGCCAATTTTGATCCCTCACTCTTCTACCGAGGGGAGTCAAAGAACATTGGTACTGTGTAGAATTGTCTTTATTGGATATTATATATCTGGTCATGGTGCTCCTTCATGTTGACTTACGGACCTTAGATTGTAAGCTCCCTAAGGGCAGAGAAAATAGGTATCGATGAATACATGAGAAAAAGTATCAGTACTCAGTCTTAAGAAAATGGTATTGGTGCATCCCTAATATACAATGGATAGTTTCTTAGTAGCATCCTACAACAAAAGCCATGGTCCGCTGAGATCTTCCAAAGCTTTAGAAGGATCTCATTGTTAAAAGGTATCAGTCAGGAGAAGAGTACAAAAGAATTTCCAAGGCATTAGATATAACATGGAACACAGCGAAGACAGTCATCATCAAGTGGAGAAAATATGGCATAATGACATTACTAAGAACTGGACGTCCCTCCAAAATTAATGAAAGTACGAGAAGAAAACTGGTCAGGGAGGTTGTCAAAGGCCTACAGCAACATTAAAGTTGCTTCAGGAATATCTGGCAAACACTGGCTGTATGGTACATGTGACAATCTCCGGTATTCTTCACATGTCTGGGCTATGGGGCAGAGTGGCAAGACGGAAGCCTTTTCTTACGAAAAAAAACATCCAAGCCCAGCTAAATTTTGCAGACACACATCTGAAGTCTCCCAAAAGCGTATGTGTCTGTATATAGGGATGGTGACTGCAACCTGAATGCAGCACATGTGGAGAATATAGCTGTCACCACATAGAAGGCTGGGGAAGTGTCACTCTCAATGCCCAGGGAGGCCCAATTAGGGATGTCATTATGGTGGAGTAATAGCAGTCAATGTTAAATTGACTTTCAGGGTTTTTTTTGCATTGCCAACCACCTCTTGATCTGGGTGCTCTATCTAGCCTAGAGATCAAGCACTGCTTTTTACTGCTAAAAATCAGTCCATTTATACGTATATTGTGATAGATCAGTAATAGATTCATGTAGATCTATAATGTTATTAGTGGGGCCTCTTTTAGGTGATGGACTGGGGAAGTTAGGGTTTTTTTTTCCTTCATAGAATGCCTCAAAAACAAACATTACTGACATGTGTACATTCTAAAGATTTGTGCATTTATGTGCATCTATCATGAACTATAATAAACATGTAAAAGGTTGTTCATGGAGGGACATCACTCACATGAAATATGTATTAAAAAAAAAAAAAAAAAACTGAAAAAAAAGCAGTGTTTAGATTCCAAATAACTGTAAAGTCGGGCTCTTTTAAGAAAATGACTCGCTCATTTCACTGGATATGAAATATATTTAAAACTAACAAAAATGATGAATCTGAAAGAAAAAATATGTTCTGTACAACGGGGCATTCAACCTTATTGAAAGAAGGAATTTCCCCAAGCCAGGAAATAGCAATGTATTTTTAAAGGCACACAAGCTGTGCTGGATACAAAATGTACAGCAGATCTTCACCCTCTAAAACAGGGGTCTCCAAACTTTATAAACAAGGACAGTTTAATGTCCTTCAGACTTTAGGTTGGCCAGACTGTGACAAGTGGGAGTAAAAAATGCCCCATCTTTGAAATTATGGATGGGATACTGCCCCATCATTGGTGTCATTGGGAGGAATAGAGCCCCATCATTGGTGTCATTGGGAGGAATAGAGCCCCATCATTGGTGTCATTGGGAGGAATAGGGCCCTCTCATTGGTGTCATTGGGAGGAATAGAGCCCCATCATTGGTGTCATTGGGAGGAATAGAGCGCCCTCATTGGTGTCATTGGGAGGAATAGAGCCCCCTCATTGGTGTCATTGGGAGGAATAGAGCCCCCTCATTGGTGTCATTGGGAGGAATAGAGCCCCCTCATTGGTGTCATTGGGAGGAATAGTCCCCCCTCATTGGTGTCACTGAGTGGAATTGTATCTCATCACTGGGGTCAGAGGGAAGAATTGTGCCTCCTTGTTGGTGTCACTGAGCGGAATTGTGCCCCATCGTTGGTATCAGTGAGAGAAATTGTGGCCATTGATGGAATCAGTGCATGGAATAGTGTGCCAAGGGCTGGATAAATGCAAGCAAAGAGCCACATCTAGTCCCCCGGGATGCAGTTTGGAGACCGCTGTTGTAAAACATGATCCCTCCTCCAGTCCTCTGCATGGGTAGCACTTTTTTTTGTTTCTTTGTTTACCTATTTTTTTTAACAGATTGTCTGGCCCCACCTCCCCTGCAGGTCATTCGCCTAAGTAAATAATGTGCACTGTCCTCCCTTTGCCTCTTGGGATATGCACATCACATATTCCAGGAGGAAAAGCCTTTCAACATTCAGTAAGGATGGAGGGGGCGGGCCTAGCAGGGCATTGGGACGCGGTGCATCGGCTGAACGCAGAACAGCCAGCAGCCTTCTCAAAAACATCACACCAAAACATGGCAACGTGGAGTCGAGTGCTGCCAAACGAGAAGAGGATTTTAGCTGGACAAAGCTCAATCCACTGTGGGTGAATATCTGAAGTGTACAGAACTCACCACCAGGTAAGTAGGGGTTTAAAAAAAAAAATTAAAAAAATAAATCGGGAGGGGGTGAAAATCTGTTGCAACTAGATTCAGAATAAATTTCTGAAATATAGAGGTGGTAGACAGATTCCTTGTCAATGTAAAGGCCGATAGAACATTTTTCCATTGGAAAAATTGAGAACATGCTCTCAAATTTTTGCTGGCGGGAATTCAGCTGGCTAAATTCCAATGGAGCATTCACACGGTCGCATTTTCCAATGAAAAGCTCTCATCGTTTTTTTGCTGCCCAAAATTCAGATCGTGTGTACGTGGCATTAGAACCACTTTTTAACTATAAATAATATTTGGCTAAGGAAAACATAGTCAAGAAGTGGTTAAGGGGTTGATTTTCTAAAGGCAAACAGGAAGTTGACTTTGCAAGGGGAATTGCACTTTGCAAGGGAATTATCCCCAGAACTTAGTGAATGAGGTGAATGCAGACTTTCATCATCCAATCACATGCAAGCAACATGGCTGCTCTTTTTATTTTCCTTGCACATAAGGTGTTCTTTGCAAAGGAAACCTTCAGCACATTCATGAAGTTCTGGGGTAACTTCCCTTACAAAGGGAACAGCCTATTTTCTGGTGAATTAACTCTAAATCTCTTGGACCCAAGAGATTAAAATCCGTCATATAGTGATTTCGACTGGCACATTTTTATTCTTTGGCACTAGCATGCTGAAGGAGAACAGCTGCACACACAAGGAGAGTCTATGTGTACAGACAGGTACCTTCGATGTAATAAAAATAGTAAATCTGCTTTTGGGCTATAGGGAGTTCCATATATTCAATAGGAGTCTGGCTATATGAACATATTACAATGTACAGGCTCATACTGGAATTCTTTTAAACAATACTCATTTCACTGTACAGTTACTGCTATTTAAGACGTGTCTCTCCGAGAGTCAGAGAAAATCCTGTGTACAGAAGAAGAGAGTGAATGACATCAGCGTCTTAGTTTCAAGGAAGACAGGAAGAGCCGGTTCTAAATAAAACCTCTATTTAAGTGAGCAACTGTTCTAATAAATGAGCAACTCACACATCAGTTTAGGGGGAAGCTCAACAGGGCAAGTGCAATCAGCCTGCCTATTACTTACAATAGTGTCTTATTATATTTATCAAAAAAGAAAATTATCATCAGTAGCGCAATAAAATTGCAACACTGATCCTAATGCACAAAAAGGACTTGCACTTTATCCACACAAACAGCTGCTGTTATAAATAATAAATCCAATGTAAAAGCACTGCACTCTTTTTTATGAGCTTTGATTTTATCCTTTGGACTTTTTATGAATTTTATAATTTAATTGCACTTATGTTTAGTGTATATATGCCTTTGACACACACTTATTTCTAGAGCGCTGTTAATGTGGGAATGCTGTTTATAACTTAGATTGAGACTGTATTTGTGCATATTTTTACATCTTATTATATTTATACTAGAGATTCGGCGTGATTTAAAAAAAAAATAATGAAATCACAAAACCACCCTTAAAGCAGAACTAAAAGGCTAAGTTTTAGGGTGTTGTATTTAAAGTGTTCAGACCACCTGTTCCATGCGAGTTCTTCTCCCCACACCCACTGTCACTAGGGGTGCAACGGATCATCACTGACCTGTGATCTGAACGGGTCAACCTGTTCGGATCGGCATGTCACGCGATCCACAGAGTGCTCCGCTGATCCCTTTGCTTTGGAAAGGCTGCGGCTTGGGCCTAGCTCCGGAGCGGCGGCGATCTTGGTACACCCAGCGGCGGCCGCTGTCTCGTCAGGAAGTGACGTTTCGTCGCTGCCATCTTCCTACACCCCACACTCCTGCACAATAATGATAGAGTGAGAAGGGGGCAAGTGGACATCTTGTTACACCCACCAGAGTTTTCGATTTCACAGTTATTTTCAAAACAAAAAACAAAGTTTAATGTGAAAATCAGAGGTGTTCTGTCACATTAGCAACCATGTAAGGCCAGCTGCTGCTTTTAAAATTTAACATCTAAACAGTCCGTTGGATTTACAAATACTGTATTTAAGCATACAAGCTCCATTTTGTGTTGAAAATAACTGTGAAATCGAAAACTACAGTGGGTGTAACAAGATTTGTCTTGTCTTTTTTTTTTTTTTTTGCTGATCCAAAAAATGATCCGATCCGTGAGTTTTTCAATCCGTTGCACCCCTAACTGTCACATTTAAAAATCAGCACAGCTGTGTAGGGCTCTATTGGCACAGCAAAATCACTTACACAGAATCTGTGAATGAGAAAATTACAAGTCCCATGTGCAACCGCGCCAGATGGGCTTGTAATTTAAATGGCCCACAAGCACGCTCATCAGCACGCTCATCAGCACCCTCCTAGTCCATTCACACTTCCTCCAGTTTGCAAACTAACAGCCCATACAGAGGTACAGGCCAAAAGCTGGAGGAAGTGTGCAGGAGCCTGACATTGCACCAGCAATCTGCTGATCGCGGGTGTAATACTTTGCAGGCTCCTGTTTAAACAGATAAGTGCACAATTTTTTATTTTTTTTGTAAGAGGTTAGCATATCCTTTAACTGTAACTAAGCACGTCAAATGGAAAATGCTATTTAAAAGAGAAGTGTGGGAATCGCAAAAAAAAAAAAATCATACTCGCCTAGATGAGATCATACATTTCCGATTGCTCTTGGTGCTCAGCCTGCAGAGAGCAGGTGACTATCAGTCACTGACCTTTGCTCTGCCCCTCCAGTGCAAACTGGGGCGCTGGGCTGTGGAGGGGGTGGGAGCAGTTGGCTCAGGTTCTCACAGGCTCACTGAGAGGCTCAGCCAGCTGTAGGTCCAGGTAGATCCCAACTATATAATCAGGATCTTTTCAGAGCCTGGACTGGCTTTGTGATGTCAGCCAACAGCAGACTTTACTTCGCTGTTGGCTGAAAGCAGGTCACAGGAATGCAGAACTAATGGCACTCTTGTGACCCACAGGAGAAGTATGGCCAAAAAAACTTTGGCCATACTTCTCCTTTAATTCATCGTTAATATTAAAAGCAAGCTCACCTATTTATCCATATCTCCATGCTTTATATTGTTGAGAAAACACTTTGAAAAAACACCCTGTAGCATTTCTAGCCTCAGCCATCTTGAGTAAGGGCAGATGATTCAAGTAGCATTAACTTCTTGGAATTGGTCTTCCCTTTGGTCAGGCATGCAGTCAGGAGGGTATGCTCCACTGAGAAAGTCCCTCCCCTCCTGCTCCATATTAAAGAAAAGACTCCTGGGAAGTATGACATCACTCTGGCCTAGGCCAGAAACCAGGAAGCAGCAGGGTTTGTCCACCTTGACAAGGTTCTTCAGGAAAGAATTAAACAGGGGCTGTTCATCACTTCACAGCCTTCAGCTCATTGATTTGCAGTGAGCAGTCAGTTGTGTGGAGCCTGATGTTAAGCACTTAGCTGAGATGACGGATTGTAAGAGAGGTGCTTCTCCAGATAACAATTCATTTTTGAGAAAACGTGCAGCAACTTTCCTAACAGCGAGTCCATGTCAGCAAGGCTTATAAATGCTCAAACAGACGTTTCCACTGTCTTATAAAAGTTAATGGGCTGAGGGCTGAATATCAATGAACAGAACTATTCTAACAGTGGAAAGAGTTTTACTATTTCCCAGATAACATTTTTAACTGAAAATCCACTTGGACGGATCTGTTCATATCGCATCTCCCTTTATTTCCCCGAGTACCGAAACTACGATGTATCCATTTTTTAAAAAACAATTTAATGTGTGGAATTTTATTTTAATGTAGACTAAAGAATAGCCATAAGCAGCAAACAAAATTTGTGGACTGTTATTACTATCCGGGAAACATTGCAGCTGTGCTTACATGTGAAAGCTGACTCAGTTGACTGTAGTCCAAGTTTTCAATAATCCATTGCAGTCACTTTGAGAAGGTTTTCCACATTGACTCTATGTGGAACTACACCCTCCAGTCATATGATACCGTGCTGTCTTCACCTTATTGCATCTATAGATGGCAGTGATGAAAACATTAAGGATCCCAGCAGCTGAAAATTAGCTTTCCAAGTGCATTTTCTCATCAATAAAGGAGAGTTTTTCAGCCAGGCTTCGGGAAATACAAAAACGGCCTACAGCTATGGCAAGTGCATTATGAAACATTAGTCAAAGCTGCACAGTCTGTTTTTATCTACTGGGGGCCCTTTAACTGCACAGCAAGTTGTTTTGTAAAAGTGAAATAACCCTCTAAACAGGTGTAAATGATCCCCCAATCCCTATTTCTGTGTTCAGTGGTGTCCCACTGGAGTACTTGATGGGGAACTCCCCTTCCTCGATTTCAGATCAGGCCCCTTAAAGTGTTTGTTAACCCAACAT
The DNA here is from genome assembly GCF_037356315.1 of Lithobates pipiens. Taxonomy (NCBI): domain Eukaryota; kingdom Metazoa; phylum Chordata; class Amphibia; order Anura; family Ranidae; genus Lithobates; species Lithobates pipiens. Next base: position 104,931,589 of record NW_027507748.1, read on the forward strand.
TTAATATTCCTGATATGTGGCTACTGTACCATGTACTTGCATGAGAAAGTATCCTGTTCTCTTTGTATTGCTTCCTTTATGTGAAATTCCTGGTGTTCCTGCCAGTCCCCCTACTTTACTATTAAAAACTGACCAAATTAAGCAGGACAGCACACCCGTGGTCAGTTCTCTAGCTATACTGGGAACTCAGTATGCTCTCCTCCATTGAGCAGACTTGTCCTGACACGTCCACCCCCCCCCCCCACACACACACACACACACACACACACACACACACACACACACACCAGCCATTCACTGGGAAGCTCAGTGTACAGCCATGGCCAAAAGTTTTGAGGATGATACAAATATAAAATTTCACAAAATCTGCTACTGCAGTGTTTTTAGATCTTTTTGTCAGATGTTACTATGTTATATTGAAGCATAATTACAAGCATTTCATAAGTGTCAAAGGCTTTTATTGACAATTACATTAAGTTTATGCAAAGAGGCAATATTATAGTGTTGACCCGTTTTTTTTCAAGACCTCTGCCATTTGCCCTGGTATGATGTCAATAAACTTTTGGGCCACATCCAGGCTAATGGCAGCCCATTCTTGCATACTAAATGCTTAGAGTCAGATTTTGTGGGGTTATTTTGTTCACCACAAGCTCTCTGTCAGGTCACCTGAGACCAGGTGACAGATGCACTCCGTAGGAGTCGGAAGTGCACTGCTAGGTAGTGGACCTTAGGACTGACTGCTGCAGATTGTACCCAGGGAGATTCAGGACACGGGTCTACTGTATCACTAACACAGATCCCGGTAGGAACTAGAGCATAGATTCCCCAGGGTGCGGAGTCTAAGAGCCAGCAGGTGTTCAGCAGAGCCTCCAGTGGTGAGGATGGACTTCGCTGCAGTCTGGCTCCAGGTCGCGGCCCCTAGGGTCTCACAGCTCACACTCACAGTAGACTACAGGAGAAGGAAGCAGCAAGCTGGAACAACAATGATAGTAAGGGGATAAGGCAGAGGTCAGGGCAACTAGCAGACAGGAACGACAGAGTACACGCCAAAGGTTCAGGGTCACAGGCAGACAGGGATGGTCGGGGACATGCCAAAAGGTCAAGGTCACAAGCAGAAAGGAATCGTAGAGAACACGCCAAGGTTGGTAACAGAGACAAAACGAAGACCACACGGCAAGCAGGAAACACAAAGCCAAACGCACAATGAATACACAATGGTTGATCAGCAACCCTGGCTTGCAGTGCACAGGTTAATATAGGGTACCCTGATAGGGCCTGGGGTGGAACCATGCTTAGAGGAGAGGTTATAAAAACCACCAGCTGGAAGTGGCTGGCCTCTTAGTCTGAACACCTGAGGAGAGGTAAGCAGAGGAAGATTACTGCATAACCTTGACACTCTCAATGGGATTAAGGTCTGAGGAGTTTCCTGGCCACGGACCCAAAATTTCTATGTTTTGTTCCCCAAGCCACTTTAGTTATTATGGCAAGGTGTTCCATCATGCTGGAAAAGGCATTGTTCCTCATCAAACTGTGCTTGGATGGTTGGGAAAAGTTGCTCTCGGAGGATGTTTTTGTACCATTCTTTATTCCTGGCTCAGAAGCAACCCCACACATGAATGGTCTCAGGATGCTTTACTGTTGGAGTGTCACAGGATTGATGATCGCACTCACCTTTTCTTCTCCGGAGAAGGCTTTTTCCAGTTGCCCCCAAAAAATGGGAAAGGGGATTCAGCAGAGAAAAAATACCTTCCCCCAGTCCTCAGCAGTCCAATCCCTGTACCTTTTGCAGAATATCAGACGGCCCCTGATGTTTTTTTGCAGAGAGAAGTGGCTTCTTTGTTGCTCTTCTTGGACACCAGGCCATCCTCCAAAAGTCTTTGCCTGACTATGCATACAGATGCACTCTCACCTGCCTGCTGCCATTCCTGAGCAAGCTCTGCACTGGTGGTGCCCGATCCCGCAGCTGAACCAACAGTAGGAGAGGGTCCTGGCACTTGCTGGACTATTTTGGGCACTCTGAAGCCTTCTTCACAAATGCAGTAGAAATGTTTTTTGGGGGATTAAGTTCATGTTCATGGTAAAGAGGGACTTTGCAATTAATTGCAATTCATCTGATCACTCTTCATAACATTCTGGAGTGTATGCAAATTGTTATCATAAAAACTGAGGCAGCAGACTAAACATGAATATTTGTGTCATTCTCAAAACTGTGGGAATGCGATCACTTATAAAAAAAAAAAAGGGTGAAAAAGGTATTTATTATTATTTTTTATTTTCTTTTATATTTATACAAAAATGTTTTGCCTTTCCATTTATATTTTAAACTGAATGGGTTGTTTTACAAGGTGATCATTTATAATCACTTTAAAGTGGAAGTAAACCCACTTTTTTAACTTTTACCTACAGGAAAGCCTATAATAAGGCTTACCTGTAGGTAAAAAAAATATCTCCTAAACCTGTACGGTTTAGGAGATATTCCCCTCGGTATGCGCCGCTGACTGCAGCGGCGCATGCGCACAAGGGGGTTCTCTCCGCGAAAATCCGGCAGCGCTCGTCCGGCCGGATTTAAATCTCCCGCGCGCATGCGCGGGAGTGACGATATCGCGGCTCCGGCCACTCACAGCGCCGGAGCCGCGATACCCGGAAGAGACGCCGAGGGAGCATGTCGGCTTCCTCGGCGTGGATCGGGCGAGATGTCGGGGCCTCGTTCTAAGGTAAGTATTTCATAATGAGCTAGTATGCGGTGCATACTAGCTCATTATGCCTTTTGCTTTGCAGGTTTAAAAAAAAAAAAAAAAAAAAATGCGGGTTTACTACCGCTTTAAGACATGCATTGAAATTAGGTTGGTTCAGCAGGGACAGACCGAGATCCACTTAAGGGCAGGCTGATTGTACACAAGTCGATTCATCGATTGACTTCGGAACAACCAGGCTGTTGCATTTATTACATTAAATTACTGCCGGCGGCTGTAGCCACTGGCAGTAATCGTGTTCTTCTGGCCAGGAAGACTTTCCACGGTCCCTTAGCCCTGAAATTCCCCTCCACCGACAGAATACAATGGCGCTGCAGGGGCTTTACACTATAAACACTGCCTGTGCTGATGGGGGAAAATCGATCGATTTCCTTTCCTTCCACCACTGGTGAAATCTGAGTCATCTACGGGCTGCTTTAGAGTTTGATGCATTTTTGTAGCGTGCAGAGCAGGGGCTTGGTCATGTAGGCCAAATATGATACTTTGAGATCAGTAGGCTGCAAGCATTATTTTAAGGGTGCTCATGTCATGGAATACATCTCAAAGATTTGTTTTCAGTTTTCAGTGTAGTGCATCTTTAATGGCTGAATGAGATCTAAATGCCCTCCTAGTAGCCAATCAGACAGGTTATTCATCATGTAATTTTTATGGATCCATGTTGAGCCAACTGTTTCTGAGACTGCTTGGTTAAGCTATTAAGAACAGGATTTCTTCTGATTGAGAAAACATTTCCTGTTTTCTCCATACAATATACGCATGACACGGTCTCATTTATTTCGAAGGATTCTCATTTAAGGTTTAAAATATTGCAGTATTGATTCATATGAGCATAAGAAGCATCTCACAGATAGAAAAATAAATTTGTGTAAAGTGTACCCGTCATCTACACACAATCCATGCACACATCTTACCACTCTGAGCTCATGAAAATGGTTTGCAATGGAACTCTTGGAAACTTTTTTTTCCTAATAGTATTTTGCACTAATGCACTTTTTTATTAACAACCTCACATTTTTTTCTTTGCAAACACATGATGTACAGGGAAAGACAGCTAATGTGAAATTGCATAGACACGGCTCCTTGTGTATGTAGTTACCCAGCCAGCATTTGTGCATAGAACAAGTTAGTGGCTCCCCACATTTTAGTGCTATATAATTCATTCCCAAATATAATATATTCCCATGGCTTTCAATATAATTTCTACGCTGATGACACTCAAATTTGTCTCTCTACCCCTCAACTCACAACATCAGAGTCCTCACATATCACTAATTTAATGACCAATCAGTCTGGATGTCACATCACTTCCTCAAAACTCAACCTCTCCAAAACTAAGCTCATAATATTTCCTCCCCATGTGCCCTTTCTCTTGACCTCTCTGTCAAGATCATGGCCACAACCATCAACCTCTCCCTGCATGGTAGGGTTCTAGCTATATTCCTTGACTCCTAACTCTTTGGGCCCAACATCCAATCACTTTCCAAAGCTTGCCACCTCAACCTCCACAACATCTCCAAAATACGCCCCTTCCTAACCAATGCCATTAGAAAGCTCCCGGTTCACTCCCTGGTCATCTCCCTCCTCGACTACTACAACTCCTTCTTAATGGGATTATATTTCGTTGGCTATACCTTATTCATTCCACCGTGAATGCTGCTGCCAGACTCATCCACCTTACCAACCATTCAGTGTCTGCTACCCCTTTCTGCCAATCCCTCCATTGGCTGCCACTTGCCCAACAAATTCAATTCAAAAGACTAACAATAACTTATAAAGCCATCCCCCACTCATCCCCCAGCTACATCACCAACCTGGTCTCAAAATACCAAACAAATCGTTCTCCCAAGTTCCTCTCAAGACCTCCTGCTCTCTCGCTCTATTGTCACCGCCTCACATGCTCATCTCCAGGACTTCTTCCGAGCCTCTTCCATCTTCTGGAATTCCCTACCCTAATCTGTCCGACTATCTCCTACTCTATCTACTTTTAGGCAATCCCTGAAAACTTTTCACTTCAGAAAAGCCTAGCCTGCCTCCACCTAACAACTGTAATTTTATTTTCCCAATCAGCTCATCCCCCACAATTATTACCTTTTGTATCACTTGACCCTCCCTCCTAGATTGTAAGCTGTAATGGGCAGGGCCCAATGATTCCTCCGTATTGAATTGCAGTTGTACTGTCTGCTCTCATGTTGTAAAGCCCTGCACAAACTGTTGGCGCTATATAAATCCTGTATAATAATATTTGAATATATATATATATATATATATATATATATATATATATATATATATATATATATATATATAATTTTCTCAGAACCTGTCACTAAGTAAATTTTTAGGTAAGGTACTGTAATAAAAGTTAGGTCCAGTTATAAAAAAAATAGTTTTCCCACTCACATTTCCCATTGTATTATAACAACGGTGTACCTCTGAGACTAGCATTATTCATATGAACAAGGCTAGACCAAGTGCAGCATTTCAAAGCACAGCTGCAGTGGCGAATTGTAAAAGATCTGATTGGCCATGGTGTGATTACTGCAGCTTCTCTATTATTGTTTTATTATTGCCAAAAAATAAATCACTGCTACAATATCCCTTCAGTGCCCATCATAGTGAAAAGCTGGTCACATGACCCAATCTAAATAGTTTTAGAGGTTGCATTAAAAAAGTTTGCAGATAAAAGCACAGAAGAATGAAATGCTTATTTAAGTCTTGATTTGCAGACCGCCTAAAAAGGAGGACATATTTGATGTTTTGTGCCCATTTTCCAACAAATCCAATACCATGTTCACAGTCTCCTGTGGTATTTCTGCAATCTGACCATCTCTTGTATCATGTTCACATTCTGACCTTCTCCTGTATTATGCCCACAGTCTCTGACTGTCTTGTATCATGCCCATAGTGACTATATTCTGTTGAGTGTTTGCTGTCTCTGACACTGAAAACAAACTGAATTTTATGTGCGGCCCTTTAATGATGTTTAAGACTGTACTTAAAGAGGGATTCCACCTACAAAAAAATATTAAAAGCCAGCAGCTATAAATACTGCTGCTGCTGACTTTTAATAAATGGACACTCACCTGTCCCGGGTTCCAGCGATGCCGGCAGCCGAGGCCGATCGATCGCTCGGCTCTCGGCTGCTGCCGCCACCACTCTAGGTGAGCGAATCAGCTTCACTTCCCGGTTCCCTACTGCGCATGCGCGAGTCGCGCAGCGCAATAGGAATTGTCCGCGCTGTCTCTGGGACCCGTGTGTGTCCCAGCAGACAGCGCGGCAGGACAGGAAATGACATAGACTCCCACAGGAGTCTATACCCGGAAGTGGGTGTAAATACCTGTCTTTGGCAGGTAACTCCACTCCCCTCCCCCCTGAAAGGTGCCAATTGTGACACCGGAGGGGGGGAGGGTTCCGATCAGCGGAAGTTCCACTTTAGGGTGGAACCCCGCTTTAAAGTGTTACTAAACCCAGGACCCTGAATTCACTATATCTGGTCTCCCACCATACATAGAACATGGAATTGCAATTATTTTAGTAAATATAAACTGCTAAATACCTTTTCTCATCAGCAGTATATAGAAGTCTTGTGACTTCTATCAGCGTCTGGTTAAAGCTTGTAGGAGGAGTTTTCATTCTACTCTGACTGTCCTATGATGCTAAAGGAACCTTGACCCTCTGTCTAGACAGTGCTGTGCTGTGCTGATCACATGCACCCTCCCAAGAAAAAAGAAAAAGAAAAAAAACTCTCTAACAATACACTCCAAACTGAGGATGTGCTGAGTGACTCCAAGACTCTCTACTGTACTGTCAGGAGATGGATTGGGGGCAGTAAAAGTGAAAGGGCAGGACAGAGAAGACAGGATCAAACAGACACAATGCAGAGGATTAACCCCTTAGGTTCCACTGTGAATATAACAAGCATGCTTTATTGCACATACAGACTGATTTTATTGTTGTGGGTCTAAGAACACTTTAAGGCCCCCTACATCAAGAACGATGACCACCACTGGTATAGAGTGTCACTTGTGTGACAGCTTTGAGTTGACTTGGGCTGCTGACATCACTTCCAAGATGGTAATACCCAGCAGCAATCTCTGAACTTTTTGACATTTATGGTACATAAGGGACACTTTTATAAATGTGCCTATAATATTTTAAAAGCATTTCTAATCCTATGAAAGATTGTTGAAGAATTGAATGATCTAGCAATAGGGCCACTTTGCCAGAAATCTCAAACATCCGTGGGGCTGTATCAATAACAGGGACATCAATTAAGCTCTCTAAGCTCTCTTTGTATTTCTTTTTTTTTTTATCTTCTTAAGGCCATTTTCACACTGAGCGCTAAAAATAGCGCCTCTCCTGTCACTCCAGTGTGAGAGTCCGAGTGCTTTCACACTGGAGCGATGCGCTAGCAGGACGCTAAAAAAAAAACGCCCTGAAAGCAGCATCTTTGAGGCGCTTTAGGAGTGGAGTATAAAGCGAAGTGGCACTCTGCGGGCGCTTTTAACCCTTTTTCAGCTGCTAGTGGGGGTTAAAAGCACTCTATTGGCCGAAAAGTGCTTTACCGTCGATGCCCCCAACGCCCCAGTGTGAAACTGCCCTAAAGCTGTAGTAAAGTCTGTTTTGTGATTTTTACCTATAGGTGAAGCCTACAATAAAGCCCCATACACACTATCAGATTTTCTGCAGATTTTTTCCTTCAGATTTACCAAAAACCATATAATATGAGGTCATAACTTAGGAGTTTCAATGTTTATGCAATCAGGCAGGCCCTTGCACTACATGGTTTTGGTAAATCTGAAGGAAAAAAGCAGCAGCAGCAGCAATCTGATAGTGTGTATGGGGCTTTAGGCTTATCTGTTAGTGAAATGAATATCTCCCGAAAGGAAGACCAGGGGAAGATGGAAGCCCAGCGCACCACTGGAAGGGTTCGTTCCAAAGTTAGTATTTCATATTGTGCTAGTATCCAATGCATACTAGCACATTTGCCTTATAGGGGAAAGTTTTTTTTTGTTTTTTTTTTTTTTACTGCAGTGGTTTACAACCACTTTATTATGATTTATTCATATGCGATGTTGTTAAAACGCGTAGGTTTCTATTGACTACAAAATATTCACTGGTACCAATGTGCTTTCTATTGCCCGAATGTTTCTCCTTGGCATTCTTTTGACTACAATGTAACATTTTACAAGGTTTTGTATATCTATCTGTTGTCTTATTTCTTGTTATACTCTGAAAATGTCTTAAATAAACATTTGACTAATAGGGACATCAAGGCAGTGGCCTCTTCAGTATGCATTTCTGCTGCAATGTTATCATTCAAGGCATTGCAGTGAGGTCAGGTCAGAGAGGGACCGTAATACAGTACAAGTTTATTTTTAAAAGAATTTCCAGGAAACCGGTTTCTTTGCTGGTCCCTCTATGCATAATTAAGAGGGGTTCCCCCTATTCACACAGTGACCAGATTTTACCTGTACTTGAAATTCAACCCGTGGAGCCACCTGCTGGTACAAGTGTACATTAAAGAATACCATTATATTTTATGGCACATCTTTAATCCATCAAACACTGCATCCAAGAGGTGGACAGGGGGTTCCTCTGTTCTTCACAAAAGTATTGTAAAAGACGAGTATGCGTCTGACCTATAACATGGAGCATGTCACAGGCAAAAGCTGGATATATACTTTTAGTGATCCAGTTGGGTGACTATAGAGAAAAATATTGTATTCTGATAGCATTGGGTTAAACATTTTATTTTGTATATTTGTCTTAATGTCACAAGCATTTCTTCATATTCTGCGTCACAGTTGCCTCCAGACTAAGCTGTGAAGGAAAAGTGACAGTGGCAAGAGTTGTCTACTAAGTACCGTAACTCTGCAAAGAATTTGGTACAGATCTGGCTACTCTACAGAGCTCCTCGGGAGCCTAAAATCCTCGAGTGATCTGTAAGGGCGATTGTAACCACACACATTTTCAGAAAGAGAGATCAGCAGTGCAACCCCACCATTCTCCAAGCACATGTTATTATGTATTACACAAGTACTTGTAAAAGTGACATTTTAAGATACATTGAGTATGGATAAGCTCTAAGGACACACAGAAACAATCTTTCCATACAACACAACATTGCAGTTTTCCTGAAACACGACATATGAAGGAAAAAAAAAACACGCTACTCGGCTATTAACTGCTCACACAACAAAGGAAATGATCTAATGCAGCTGGACAGCTTCGTCTGACTAGACACTTGGCTGCCAACATGAAATAATAAAGATATAGGAAGCTGGACCAGTTTAAACAAAGTCCCCACCACAGAGTGTTTCCACAACAACAGACTAAACTATTTGAGCATTTTAAAGTTCAGAACATTGAAATAGGAAAAAAAAAACATTTATAAAAATCTTAAGGCTAGGTTCACACTATTGCGATGCGGGAACGCCGCGAATCCGCGGCGTTTTCCCGCATCGCATACCTCCCGCCGGCAGTTCACACTGCCCTATGCGGACGGCTGGGGGTGTCAATGTTATGTTAATGACACCCCCAGATCCGTCGGCATATCGCAGTGCGATCTGCCGACTCGCACAGGAATCGGATCGCATGGTGTGAACCCCCATGCGATCCGATTCCGCTGCGGACCCAAAAAAGGGTCCTGTGCGAGTTTGCTGCGGGACCGCTGCGAGTTCAGCCATACTATCTGTATGGCTGAACTCGCAGTGCTACGGAGATCGGATGTGATTTGCTGTGCGAATCACATCCGGTTCTCCCCCCGCAGCGGTGTGAACCCAGCCTAAGAGTAAACATTGAACTTAACTAAAATATGTTGTAGAACAGTCGTCTCCAAACTGCTGCCCTTTGCTTGCCTTTCTCCAGCCCTTGGGGCGCTTTTCCTCCCACTTGCAGCAACAATGGAGCATAATTCCTGCTACTGACATCAGCAATAGGGCAATATTTCTCCCATTGAAGCCAACAATGGGGCACTATTCCTCAAACAGAGGAATAGTGCCCCATCCTTGGTGTCAGTTAGAGGAATAGTGCCCCCTCCTTGGTGTCAGTTAGAGGAATAGTGCCCCCTCCTTGGTGTCAGTTTGAGGAATAGTGCCCCATCCTTGGTGTCAGTTTGAGGAATAGTGCCCCATCCTTGGTGTCAGTTAGAGGAATATTGCCCCATCCTTGGTGTCAAACTGACACCAAGGATGGGGCACTATTCTTCAAACTGACACCAAGGATGGGGCACTATTCCTCTAACTGACACCAAGGATGGGGCACTATTCCTCAAACTGACACCAAGGATGGGGCACTATTCCTCAAACTGACACCAAGGATGGGGCACTATTCCTCAAACGGACACCAAGGATGGGGCACTATTCATCCCTCTATTCCCAAAGGTGCATTATTTACTCCCACTGACGCCATGACAATTCATACTCCCAATGGCCACAGTCTGGCCCTCCTAATGTCAGAAAGCCAGTAAACTGGCCCTTTGTTTAGAAAGTTTGAAAATGCCTGTTGAAGAGCATGGAAAATGCTTTTTCCTCAACATTAAGAGCCAAGCAACAGATTTTGCTTCGAAGAGTCAAAGGAAATGCTCTGTACTTCCAGGTAAGGAGGAACATGAGAGTCCCTCCATGTAACAGTCCATACCCCTACACAGGTCAAGAACGCAGTTACCCGTGACTTACACAAGGCTTGCATTTCACTACTGTTGGTTGAAAAGACCAATGAGAAAAGAGAAAGCAGACATCTCTGCAGGTTTGCTTTAAAAGTGAACTTACACTTTATCCATTCAAGGTATAAAAAACACTTTTTTTGGACAGTAGGCCCTCTCTGATGCATGTATGCAAACTGGTAACCTCCCTCCAGAAATTATAAAGTGCCCAGGCTGGTTGGGTGCAGGGTGTGCAGAGCATACGACCACCAAGAAGCCCATACGTTCAAACATTTTGCATAGTGGACATTTTCTTACAAGAGTTCTTCAGGAATGTGTGACTTCCAAGGTACAAAATATGGGGGTGCTGGCTGAGATATACTACTGGCACCTTGGCAGCTTTTTGAGACATTTTAAAGGACTATGGACATACAAAACTCCCTCCATGCTGCTGCAGACCTTACATGTGTATGGCAACCAGGGCAAAAAAAAAGTGACTGTAAGAGCCCAGTTAATGTATAACACTCTAAATCTGTATTAAACCCAATAACAAAATGTAATATAATACAGATTACCAAAACTTAAGTGTGGATTGGTAAGTTTTATTTCATAGTTGGTTAGTTTTAATTTTTAGGTTTTTACCTTTATTTTCACCTGGTGATCTGCCAGCAAAGTACTTATTGTCTTAGGGTGTCTCCACTATGGATGGAGGAGCAATGATGATACCTTTGGGCAGAAGCATTGTCAATCGGGGGAGAAGGAAGTGTTAAATGCACTGGATGGATTTGACTAACAAATGAAAGCCTCCAGCTAACACATTTGAAGAAGTTACAGCAACAGTTTTGTTTTCTTCTGAGAATAAAGATTTTACATAAATGAATAAATGCTGACCATTTTAACCACTTAAGCCCCGGACCAATTGTCAGCCTAAGGACCAGAGGTCTTTTTACAATTTCGCACTGCACTGCTTTAACTGGTAATTGCGCGGTCATGCAATGTTGTACCCAAACGAAATTTGCGTCCTTTTCTTCCCACAAATAGAGCTTTCGTTTGATGGTATTTGATTGCCGCTGCGATTTTTATTTTTACGATATAAAAGGAAAAAAGACAGAAAATTTTGAAAAAAAAAATGATATTTTCTACTTTTTGTTATAAGAAAAATCGAATAAACTAAATTTTAGTGATACATTTAGGCCAAAATGTATTCAGCCACATGTCTTTAGTAAAAAAAAATGTCAATAAGCGTATATTTATTGGTTTGCACCAAAGTTATAGCATCTAAAAACTAGAGTACATTTTCTGGAATTTACAAAGCTTTTAATTTATGCCTATCTCATTTCTTGAGGTGCTAAAATGGCAGGGCAGTACAACCTCCCCCCAAATGACCCCATTGTGGAAAGTAGACACCCCAAGGAAATTGCTGAGGGGCATGTTGAACCCATTGAATATTTTTTTTTGTCCCAAGTGATTGAATAATGACACAAAAAAAAAAAAGTTTACAAAACGTTGTCACTAAATGATATATTGCTCACACATGCTATGGGCATAAGTGAAATTACACCCCAAAATAAATTCTGCTGCTTCTCCTGAGTGCGGGGATACCACATGTGGGGGACTTTTTGGGAGTCCAATCACTGCCTTCAGGATTTCTAAGGGTGTAAATTTTTGATTTCACTCCTCACTACAGTTTCGAAGGCCATAAAATGCCAAAATAGCACAAAACCCCCCCAAATGACCCCATTTTGGAAAGTAGACACCCAAGCTATTTACTGAGAGGCATGTTGAGTCCATGAAATATTTTTTATTTTGCGACAAGTTGCGGGAATATTACAAACTTTTTTTTTGTTGCACAAAGTTGTCACTAAATGATATATTGCTCACACATGCTATGGGCATAAGTGAAATTACACCCCAAAATAAATTCTGCTGCTTCTCCTGAGTACGGGGATACCACATGTGGGGGACTTTTTGGGAGCCTAGCCGCGTACGGGACCCCGAAAACCAAACACAGCCTTCAGGATTTAAATATAAAAAGCTACCAAAAATAACTGTTAGCGATCGCAGGGATCAGGCCTGACTCTGCAAACGCTGCAGTTATGTGTTTAGTGTTTTGTAAGTGACAGTGATCGATCGATACTGCACTTGGGTGGGCTGGGTGGAGGGGCAAAACGCAGGTGCTAGCAGGTATCTGGGCTGATCCTGCTAACAATGCGTTTTTTTGGAACCCTAAACTGCTGGGGACGCTAGTATAGATCTGATCAGATCAGATATTGATCTGTTCAGATACTATACCACTAAGTGAGGTGTATGCTTTGCGCGTGGGTGTTAGCGGTACTGGCACTAACCTAGCGCTGCCTGGGTCGACGCAGACCCTATCTGACCCTAAAACCTAATTGATATCACCCGCCGGGTGATCAGGGGGTTAAACCTTTATTGGGTAATAAATGGTGGGTGCCCTGATGCTATAAAAAGCTAACTAACCAGAGTCACCCATAACACTTATACGGTGATCACTAGTGAAAGGGTTAACTAGGGGCAATCAGGGGGTTAAAACCTTTATTAGGTAGTATATGGGGGTCCTTGACGCTATATAAAAACCTGACGGGGAACCTAAATAACTAACTGGCTATCCAGCATCACCAGTGACACTTATACGGTGATCGCTGGTGAAAGGGTTAACTCTAGGGGCAATCAGGGGGTTAAAATCTTTATTAGGTAGTATATGGGGGTACCTAACACTATAAAAACCTGGCGGTGAACCTAAAAAATAACTAGCTACCTAGCGGCACAAGTGACACTAATGCAGTGATCAGAAAAACGATTGCTTAGTGACACTGGCAAAAGGGGGTGAAAGGGTTACCTGGGGGCAATCAGTGGGTTAAAACCTTTATTAGGTAGTATATGGGGGTCCCTGACGCTATATAAAAACCTGACGGGGAACCTAAATAACTAACCAGCGTCACCAGTGACACTTACACAGTGATCGCTGGTGAACCTAAAAAATAACTAGCTACCTAGCGGCACCTGTGACACTAATGCAGCAATCAGAAAAACGGTCGCTTAGTGACACTGGCAAAAGGGGGTGAAAGGGTTAACTCTAGGGGCAATCAGGCGGTTAAACCTTTATTGGGGGGTAGGGGTCTACCCTGGACCTAACACTAATTGCCCTGACAGTTTTTACAGTTACAACTGACACTAAATGTAGTGATCAGTAAATAAATGATCACTGAAATCAGTGACACTGACTGGGGGGTGATCAGGGGGTGACAGTGTGTCTATGTGTACCTACATGTCAGTGAAGTGTTGGTGTGTGCTTACTATGTCTTCTCTCCTCGCAGTCCGGTCAAAAAGACTGCCCCCCGAGGAGAGTGACATCACTTCCTCCTGCCTGTGTTTACACTACACAGGCGGGGGAAGCTTCTCATTCGACAGGAGCTATCGAGAGGGGATGGCCAATGGCCATCTCCTCATCCCGATCGGACCCCCCACCCGCTGGAAGGCAGGCACGTACGGGTACGTGCTTGTGCCCGTACGTGCCATTCTGCCGACGTATAATTACATGCGGCGGTCCTTAAGTGATTAAGTACCTCTGTCAGTGTTACACCATGCCACTTTTACTGGAGCGTGGTCTGTTAAAAGGAAGTTGAAAAATAACAGACTTTAGCCTGGAACAAGCGTTAGGTAATTTTTTATCCAACCCAGTTAGCCGAATAAAAAAAAAAAAAAAAAAAAAAAACTGAGGTCATCTTACTATCTAAACGTGGTTAGTGCGTCAATCTCCCCCACCGTGCTATTGTGTTCTGACAGGGAGACTGCCCTGGCCCCCCCGCCAGAACACACTGATCAGCACCCGCCACCATTGAGCGGCTGCTAGGCAAATACTGGTTTTCCAGTATGCCCTTTTGATAAAAGCTGGGCGTGAGACTGGCTTCTATCGGACAGCCAGCAGTACATGCTGTCTGAATGTCGGCCAATTCCTGCTAGACTGGCCGAAAATTGGATCGTGTGTACCCGGCATTACTGGCGGCTCACCAGGTGAAAATGAAGGATACTTAATTATTTAGTTAATTAAAGTGATTGTAAAGGTTTGTTTATTTTTTATGTTTTTTTTTTAAATAACAAACATGTTATACTTACCTCCTCTGTGCAGTTGGTTTTGAACAGAGCAGCCTGGATCCTCCTCTTCTCGGGTCTCTTTTCTGCTCCTAGCCCCTCCCTCCAATCGAGTACCCCCCCCCAGCCAGGAACTCTCTATGGGGGCACCCGAGCTGTGTCACACCCCCTCTTTCCCCTTGGCTGACTGACTTTGACAACCACGGGAGCCAATAGCACTGCTGCTGTGTTTCAGTTAATCAGAAGGAGTGTCCCAGATGGCTTAGACATTTGTGGACATCGCTGGAGAGAGATACGGCTCAGGCAGGGGCGTTGCTAGGTCTACAAAAGATCTGGGGCTAGAGCCCATAGCAGGGTAGTAAAGAAAGTCATACGCTTGGGTGGGCATACACATGTATATACAGTACTAAATGTGTGTGTTAGTGTATATCCCCAGAGAGCCTTCTCCCTATATCAGGGTCCCCAGAGAGCTTCCCCCTTGCATCAGGGTCCCCAGAGAGCCTCCCCCTTGCATCAGGGTCCCCAGAGAGCCTCCCCCTTGCATCAGGGTCCCCAGAGAGCCTCCCCCTTGCATCAGGGTCCCCAGAGAGCCTCCCCCTTGCATCAGGGTCCCCAGAGAGCCTCCCCCTTGCATCAGGGTCCCCAGAGAGCCTCCCCCTTGCATCAGGGTCCCCAGAGAGCCTCCCCCTTGCATCAGGGTCCCCAGAGAGCCTCCCCCTTGCATCAGGGTCCCCAGAGAGCCTCCCCCTTGCATCAGGGTCCCCAGAGAGCCTCCCCCTTGCATCAGGGTCCCCAGAGAGCCTCCCCCTTGCATCAGGGTCCACAGAGAGCCTCCCCCTTGCATCAGGGTCCACAGAGAGCCTCCCCCTTGCATCAGGGTCCACAGAGAGCCTCCCCCTTGCATCAGGGTCCCCAGAGAGCCTCCCCCTTGCATCAGGGTCCCCAGAGAGCCTCCCACTTACATCAGGGTTCCCAGAGAGCCCCCACTTACATCAGGGTTCCCAGAGAGCCCCCACTTACATTAGGGTCCCCGGAGAGCCTCCCCCTTAAAATCAGGGTCCACAGAGAGCCTCCCCTCCCCTTCGGGACCCCTGCAGAGACTCAGGGCAATGGGCCCCAGATTCGGGTCTATAGCCCCAAAAGCCACCCCCTAGCAATGCCACTAGGCTCAGTTAAGTAATTATGGGTGCTGGGGAGGCTGCTACACACAAAAGATTTTTTATCTTAATGCATAGAATGCATTAAGATAAAAAAGACCTTGTGCCTTTACAACTCCTTTAATACTGCTTTATCATAGTAGCTAGTTGTGACGGATCCGCTTGAGTGTTGTGCATTTTCTTCCTGCATTTGTATTTGGAAAAAAAAGGGGAAAACGTGGTAAAAGCTGAGATTCCTGAATCTTTAAGAAGGTGGGTTTAGAGTAAGAAGAGCTGTAGAACACTATCCAAATCACATATGACTATGTTACTAGCTTAGAACAAAGAGGACTCACCAGAAAGTGTTAAGTGCACTCTGTAAGGCACCTCTTTCTTTACATAGCTCTAGCGCTGAACTATGAAGTCATACACCTGTTCTCCCAAATGAGAAGACGTCAGCCTATACAGCAACACCAGCATGCTCACGATATGAAACAAGTCCTCTCTTACAATAAATGAGCTCATATTTATTGTGAAACAATTGCCAAAACAACCAACTACAACGCTCTCCGCAGAAAGGGACTGTGGCATTAATGTGAGCAGGTGGTCCCTTCACTGGAAACAGCTGATAAAATTTCAGCAACGTGCAGCTACAAAACAAAGGACGACCATTTACTGGGAGATGTCGCTGACGCCATCACAAACACTGCTTGGCTGGACCTAGGAAAACCTTCTGTAAATGTATAAATCTGGTTATTTGAGAACTTGGTATACACTGATGGTATAAACTTTGGTGAGTTGTATACCATCATCATAACATTTGCCTTACACATTATTTACTTCCCAAATTAATATAACACCAAAACAGTATGCAGTGCTTTGCAGCATATACGGAACCTTCCCCATCAGTCCCCGCTACACACAATTTTGCATGTCAAACCGTAGTCCTAGATACACCAACTCTGTCACTAATAGGGATGAGCCGAACACCCCCGGCTCGGTTCACACCAGAACCTTCGAACGGACCTAAAATTCGTACGAACTTTAGAACCCTATTAAAGTCTATGGGACTCGAACGTTCGAAATCAAAAGTGCTAATTTTAAAGGCTAATATGCAAGATATGCAACAGACAACACCAACAATAAGGGGTACCTTCAGGTGTATACTGTGCTGGAGGCACACAACACCCACTAAACTCCTGCAGATGCCTTAGACAAAAACAGCAATAAAGGGTAGATACAGGTGTATACTGTGCTGGAGGCACACAACACCACTTTAACTTTAAGATGCCTAAGAACACACTGTCCCTGCCTAGCTAGCTCTTTCCCTGCACGCCGGAAAACACTACACAAGGCCGCCGCGCTGGCAGCCTTATATAGTGTGGGGCGTGTACTAAACCCCCTGAGCTATAATTGGCCACAGGCATCCTCCTGCCTGTGGCCAATTATGGCTCTCCTCGCTGCCGGCGCTGTGATTGGCCAAGCATGCACTGTGACCCCGCATGCTTGGCCAATCACAGCGCCAATCATGAGCCAGCAATGCACTGCAATGTCGTAGTGCATTGTGGGCCGTTTGTGCCAAACTAATTTGGTGCGAACGGTCCACAAAGTTTTGAATTCGCCGAACAAATGAACGGCCGATGTTGGAGTCGAACACCAAGCTCATCCCTAGTCACTAATATAGTCTAAATTTAAAATTTGGATTGCGAATGAAAGCACAGGGAGAAGACCAATTGGGGGAAATAGTAAGATCTGCTCAAAAAGTATCCCTTATGGATATTAAACCCAGAATCCTTGACTTGTGCCATGTTGGCTACAAAGTCACTCGCCATCATTCCCAGGGACCAAGAATTACTTTTATGGAATGTTAGCTTGTGCACATGCTTCTGCAATGCCCTGTGTGCATTGAATGTTTCTGTAGCCTTGACAAGCACTTTGTCCACAAACTCATAGTTGGTTCTGTGGATTTGATTCCTTGTATATATTTCCAAAAGGCCAGCACTATCCTTTGTAAAAGAGTCCAATAAATCCACTGCCTTTTTCAAAATGTCCTGGAAACTTAAAGAAAAGGACACCTTCATCAGGTAATACTCTTTCTAGTGCCCACTAACTATGCCAAGAACAAGCTAATCGTCCCATAATAGCGTTCTACACATAAATCATGAGCCCTGTCCTCAATAACTCTGGCATACTGCACCAACACTATGAGAAGCACAAAGCTACAATATATTCCAGTTCCAGTTGGGGCACAAATTAAAGTGATTGTAAACCTCAGATTATTTTTTTTTTAAATGACAAACATATCATACTTACCTCCACTGTGTAGTTCGTTTTGCACAGTGTGGCCCCCGAACCTCGTCTTCCGGGGTCCCACAGCAACCCTCGCAGCTCCTCCTCACATCGGTAAACCCCCTGGGAGAAGCGGTCTCCCTGGGGGTTACCTTGCGGGAGGGCTCCCGAGTCCAGCATTTGCATGCATAGACACATGATGCCAGACTCAACCCCGCCCCCCGCATCATTGGATTTGATTGACAGCAGCAAGAGCCAATGGCTGCGCTGCTATCAATCCAATCAAGAGCTGAAAACCCCAGGCAGAGAAGGTGAGTGTGTCTCTGCCGAGGGAACGAACGGGCTCAGGCGAGTAAACCAGTGTCAGAAGTTTTTTCACCTTAATACATCCCATTGGCTCCCGCAGCTGTCAATAAAATCCAATGAATCCGTGGGCACCAGGGACAGAGTCCGGCATTCTTAGTCTATGCATGCAAATGCTGGACTCAGAAGTGTGCCCGCGAGGTGACGCCCAGGGAGAGCACTTCTTCCAGGGGGTTTACCGGTGGGAGGAGGTGCCAGGGGACCCCAGAAGATGAGGTTCTGGGCCACACTGGGCAAAACGACTTGCACAGGGGAGGCAAGTATGATATGTTTGTTATTTAAAAAAAAAAAAAAAACACAAGGGTTTACAACCCCTTTAACATAAAACTCCTCATTCTTTAGGTGTTACTAATGTGACAGAACCCGACCAGAGGCGGCTCTAGGCTTTGTGAGGCCTTAGGCGAAACTTACACATGAGGCCCCACTCACGCACATAATGAGGAAAATAATTCAAACAATAAAAATGGCTGCAAAAACACACCGTTCATCAGCACCATTTCCTCACCCATCACACATATGCAGCCAATAAAACACCTGGGACCCAGCAAGGTAGCAACCCCTCTAAGAATTCCTGTGTCTTGGGAGAATGGTGAGGGGTTGTCACTGAGTCGAGGAAGTAGAGTGGGGGGATTAGAGAGAGAGAGGAGGGGAGGGAGAGAGAGAGAGAGAGGAGAGAGGGGGAGAGAGAGAGAGAGGAGAGAGGGAGAGGAGGGGAGGGAGAGAGAGAGAGAGAGAAAAAGGATGGGAGGGAGAGAGAGAGGGGAGAGAGAGAGGGGAGGGGGAGGGAGAGAGAGGAGGGGATGGAAAGAGAGAGGAGGGGATGGAGAGAGAGAGAGAGAGAGAGAGAGAGAGAGAGGGGAGGGAGGGAGAGAGAGGAGGGGAGGGAGAGAGAGAGAGAGAAAAAGGATGGGAGGGAGAGAGAGAGGGGAGTGGGAGAGAGGGGAGGGGGAGAGAGGGGAGGGGGAGAGAGGGGAGGGGGAGGGAGAGAGAAAGGAGGGGAGGGAGAGAGAGAGAGAGAGAGAGGAGGGGAGGGAGAGACAGAGAGGGAGAGGAGGGATAGAGAGAGGAGGGAGGGGAGAGGAGGGGAGGGAGGGGAGAGGAGGGGAGGGACAGCGAGAGGGGAGGGGAGGGAGAGAGAGAGGAGGGGAGGGAAAGAGAGAGAGAGAGGAGGGGAAGGAGAGAGAGAGAAGAGTGGAAGGAGAGAGAGAGAAGAGTGGAAGGAGAGAGAGAGAAGAGTGGAAGGAGAGAGAGAGAGAAGAGTGGAAGGAGAGAGAGAGAAGAGGGGAAGGAGAGAGAAGAGAGGAGGTCAGAGAGACAGAGGGGAGGGGGAGAGAGAGAGGAGGGGAGAGAGAGAGAGGAGGGGAGGGAGAGGAGGGGGAGGAGAGAGAGAGGGGAGGAGAGAGAGAGGAGGGGAAGGAGAGAGAGAGAGGAGGGGAAGGAGAGAGAGAGGAGGGGAAGGAGAGAGAGAGGAGGGGAAGGAGAGATAGAGAGAGGAGGGGGAGGGGGAGAGGAGAGAGGAGGGTAGGGACAGATAGAGAGAGGAGGGGAGGGAGAGAGAGAGAGAGAGAGAGAGAGGAGGGGAGGGAGAGAGAGAGAGAGAGAGAGAGAGAGAGGGAGGGAGAGAGAGAGAGAGGAGGGAGAGAGAGAGAGAGGAGGGGAGGGAGAGAGAGAGAGAAAAAAAGGATGGGAGGGAGAGAGAGAGGGGAGAGAGGAGGGGATGGAAAGAGAGAGGAGGGGATGGAAAGAGAGAGAGAGGAGGGGATGGAGAGAGAGAGAGGAGGGGAGAGAGAGGGGAGGGGAGGGAGAGGAGAGAGAGAGAGAAAGGAGGGGAGGGAGAGAGAGGAGGGGAAGGAGAGACAGAGAGGGAGAGGAGGGATAGAGAGAGGAGGGGGGGGGGAGGAGAGAGAGAGAGGAGGAGGGGAGAGACAGCGAGAGGGGAGGGGAGGGAGAGAGAGAGGATGGGAGGGAAAGGAGAGAGAGAGAGGAAGGGAAGGAGAGAGAGAGAGAGTGGAAGGAGAGAGAGAGAGAGAGAGAGAGGAAGGAGAGAGAAGAGAGGAAGGAGAGAGAAGAGAGGAAGGAGAGAGAAGAGAGGAAGGAGAGAGAGAAGAGAGGAGGTCAGAGAGACAGAGGGAGGGGGGAGAGAGAGAGGAGGGGAGAGAGAGAGAGGAGGAGGAGAGAGAGGAGGGGAGGAGAGAGAGAGGGGAGGAGAGAGAGAGGAGGGGAGGGGAGAGGAGAGAGGAGGGTAAGGACAGATAGAGAGAGGAGGGAGGAGAGAGAGAGAGAGAGAGAGAGAGAGAGAGAGAGGAGGGAGGGAGAGAGAGAGAGAGAGAGGGGGGAAGGAGAGAGAGAGGGGGGGAAGGAGAGAGAGAGGGGGGAAGGAGAGAGAGAGGGGGGAAGGAGAGAGAGAGGGGGAAGGAGAGAGAGAGGGGGAAGGAGAGAGAGAGAGGGGGGAAGGAGAGAGAGAGAGAGGGGAGGAGGGGAGAGAGAGGAGGGGGGAGAGAAAGAGGGAGGAGAGAGAGAGGGGAGAGAGGAGAGGGGGAAGGAGAGAGAGAGAGGGGGAGGAGGGGAGGGGTGGGAGAGAAAGAGGGGGAGGGAGAGAAAGAGGGGGAGGGAGAGAACAGGAGGGGAGGGAGAGCAGCGAGGGGGAGGGAGAGAAAGAGAGGGGGAGGGAGAGAAGAGAGGGGAGGAGAGAAGAGAGGGAGAGGGGGGGGAGGAGGAGAGAGGATGGGAAGGAGAGAGAAGAGGGGAGGGAGAGAGGATAGGAGGGGATGGGAGAGAGAAGAGGGAGGGGAAGACAGAAGGAGGGGGTGGAGGGGAAGCCAGAGGGGAGGGGCGCAAGAGATGTGAGTGAGGGGGAGGTGAGAGAGCGGGGAGGGAGGAGAGAGAGAGAGAGAGAGGGGGGAGAGAGAGGGGGGGGCATGAGATTGTGATGAGAGGGGAGGGAAAGAGAAAGAGGGGGGCGAGAGAGAAGGTGAGCCAGAGGAGAGGGGGTGAGAGAGGGGTAGAGGAAGGGTTTGCCAAAAGGGGGAGAGCGAGGGTATGAAGGGGGAGAGAGAGGTAGAGAGAGAGAGAGAGAGAGAGAGAGAGAGAGAGAGAGAGAGAGAGAAAGAGAGAGGGGAGAGCGGGCAGGGGTAAAGGAGAGAGGGGGCAGGTGAGACCAGAGGGGGAGCTGGGGGGGGTGAGACCAGATCTATAGCCTTGTCCCTGTCTGCAGCCCCTTCAGTGCCCCATGTCCCGGTCTGTGAGAGCACTGGGGGGCAACAGAGCAGGGAGGAGCTGGAGTGTGCAAGGGGGTGGGGGGCGGAGACTGCTGGGGTGGGGTCTGGAGAGTGCAGGGGGGGACGGGGAGTGCTAGGGTGGGGGTGGAAAGTGCTAAGGGGTGGGTGGGGGCAGAGAGTGCAGGGGGTGGGGGCGCAGAATGCCGGGGGTGGGGGTGGAGAGTGCTACTAGGGGGTGGGGTCTGGGAGAGTGCAGGGGGTGGGGAATGATAGGGGGTGGGGTCCGGAGAGTGCAGGGGGGTGGGAGTGGAGAGTGCAGGGGGGCGGGGTGGAGAGTGCAGGGGGTGGGGCCGGAGAGTGCTAGGATGTGGGGGTGAAGAGTGCAGGGGTGTGGGGGTGGAGAGTGCTAGGGTGTGTGGCGGAGAGTGCAGGGGTGGGGTCCGGAGAGGGCAGGGGGGGTGCGGGTGGAGAGTGCAGGGGGGGTGGGGGTGGAGAGGGCAGGGGGGGTGGGGGTGGAGAGTGCAGGGGGGTGAGGGTGGAGAGTGCAGGGATGGGGGCGGAGAGTGCTAGGGGGTGTGGCAGAGAGTGCAGGGGGTGAGGGCTGAGAGTACAGGGGCGTAGAGTGCTGGGGGCCAGAAAGAATTGGGAAAGGTGGAGAGCACAGGAGGGGTGGGGGCTGGAGAGGGGGAGCAGAAAGAATTGGGAAAGGTGGAGAGCACAGGAGGGGTGGGGGCTGGAGAGGGGGAGCAGAAAGAATTGGGAAAGGTGGAGAGCACAGGAGGGGTGGGGGCTGGAGAGGGGGAGCAGAAAGAATTGGAGTGGAGAGCAGGGGGCGGAGTCAGGAAGGACAAGGAGGGGCTGCAGAGCAGGAGGGGTGGAGCCAGGGAGCACAAGGAGGGGCTGGAGAGCAGGAGGGGCGGAGCCAAGGAGCACAAGGAGGGGTGGAGTCAGGGAGCACACGGAGGGGCTAGACTCGCTGGAGAGTAGGAGGGGCGGAGTCAGGGAGAACATGGAGGGGCTAGACTCCGCTGGAGAGTAGGAGGGGCGGAGCCAGGGAGAACACGGAGGGGCCGTGCAGCACGGGGATGGAGAAAAAGTTAGATAGGAGGAGCGGTGAGGAGACTGCACATGGTAAAATAGATTTTTCCATATTCCTCCATGCAGCCGCTTAATGATCATTTCTCCTCCTCTCCGCTGAATGTCTGCAGGAGGGATATGGAAAAATCAATTCCACTATGTGCAGTCTCCCCACCGCTCCTCCTATTCAGGCACACAAGCAGGCTGCACGGACACTCACCTTCTCTCCGGTCGGCCAGGAAGCAGAGCTCCTTCCTCTTCTTCATAATCATGGGGCAGCTCAGCTGGATAGCTTCAGCGACCCCCAGACTGCTGAACCAATTAGGGGGCAGGTGCGGAGGAGAGGTCTGGAGAGCGGCACAGGCTGAAGGAGCTGCGGGTCCCACATGGACATGCCGCCCACATACCTTGGAGCCCGCCCGGTGCTGTAATCCAGCTGCTGCCGCCACCTAGAGGCCACTATCCCGCTCTCCACACTTGCTGCCATCGGACGCTCCGTGACATCAGCGTTTGATCACAGGCAAATTAGGCGGCCCGCGAGGCCCCTGCGAGTGCGGGGCCTTAGGCGTTTGCCTAATTTGCCTAATTAAAGAGCCGCCTCTGAACCCGACCTATAAATTAGATTTAGATGGCCTTGTATTTTAATCAAGATATGCTGCTAATGTCAGAAAGTACATTCATTATAATTTGATTTTATATACCTGTTGTAGCCAGTTTAATCCAGGGTTTTTTAAGTGCTTACAGGCAGGGTCACTGATAAGGCAGTACAACAGACCTGTTGTACTGGGCCCGGGCCCTTCAGCTCAACAGGGGGGCCCGGGCAGCTTTACAGTTCAGTTCTGCCAATTAAAAAAAAAAATAGTGCTTACTAAACTACACCCCCCCCCCCCCTTCCTACATGCTTAGGGGGCTGTATAATTAAATTTTCCTGGGCCTCATCAGGTAAACAGAGGGGCCCAGGAGGTGAGAGCAAAGGAGGGACTTTATATTCTTTTTTGGGGCAAAGGAACACAATTCAGATGCATTGTGAGCGACATTAATAACTGTTTAGAGTCCACATAATCCTCCTATTATCATTATTCTGATTATTATAAGCGCAGTGGGATGCTAATTTACACTTGAGATTGGGGAAGGGGGGTAGTAAAAATGTGTAGTAGAGCTGTAGAATTTACTGCCACCCAACCACTCCCCTTTAACCCCTTTACGCCCCAGAAACCCATATGTGCGGAGGCAAAAAGCTGGGCTTTAATGCCCACACGCTGCACATATGCATTGCTGAGCGAGCAATGCATTTTGTTTCGAGGTGGTGCCAGGGTAAAAGGGGAGACCCCATCAGGTAGGCTGTACAAGGCCCCACGATTTCTGACAGTGGGCCTGCTTACAGGTATGACTGCAGCTTCTTGAAGCTGACTTTTGGACAGCCTTACATTCTGAGACCATTGTAGTGTGGTACTTAGGACCTAGGACACATGGCTTTCTTTCAAACAATAATTAATGGCCACTACTTAGGACCTAGGACACATGGCCTTCTTTTTTCAAACATTAATGGCCACTAAGGACACCAGCAGCCTTAAACTGACCAATGTAAGATTCCACTATCCATGCAATATAACAGAGATGGACATCTGTTATATACAATCCCCCAGCTAGGCTATTATATTAGGACATCCGCTGGCACCGGCTATCAGAATACCCAATCAGTGGCTGCATCTGTGTATCGGACTAGATGCAGCCAATGAACAGCCATCAATTTTTCTGTCTGACTCCTTCATAGAAATTTGGGCAACAAGAGGTAGACAAAGCCCCCCACTAAGTGAATTTCAGGCTGCTTTATCAGTGACCAAACAATTGAACAGTGTATGGACACTTTTTGGTATTTACCTAAGTGACAAGATAAAATATATTGATAATCAGTGGGTAGATTGTAAATTAAAATGTAAGCTACAAATACACATTAAAAAGAAAAGTAATTGAGAGCTGTGTGAACCAAATAAAATCAACCAAGAAATGTCTGTAATTATATACACTGATCAGCCATAACTTTAAGACCGCCCATTTAATATTGGGCAGATCCACCTTTGGCTGCCAAAACAGTCCTGACCCTTGGGGACATGGGCACTACTAGACCTTTGAAGATGTTGCAATATCTGGCACGAAGCTGTCAGTAGCAGATACTTAAAGTCCTGTAACTTGGGAGGTTGGGCCTCCATGGATCAGACGTGTTTTCCAGCACATCCCACAGATGCTCAGTTGGATTGAGATCTGGAGAATTTGGAGGCAAAGTCAACAGCTAAAAAATTTTTTGTGTTCCTCAAACCATTCTTGAACCAGGAGTGTGCCAGGGCACGTTTGTGTTGAAAGAGGCCACTTTCATTAGGGATTGTCGTTTCCATGATACTTGGTTAGCAACAATGTTTAGGTAGGTGGCATGCATCAGGTAACATCCACATAGATAGAAGGACCCAAAATTTTAAACAGAACATTGCCCAAAGCATTGCACTGCCTCTGCTGCTTAGCCTTATTCCCATACTGCATCCTGGTGCCATCTCTTCCTTGAGCAAGTAAAACAAACATGCCTGGCGATTCACATGATGTAAAAGAAAACATGGTTCGTCAGAAAAGGTCACTTTCTTCCATTGCTTGGTGGTCCAGGTCCGATGTTCACATGCCCATAGTAGGTGTTTTTGGCTGTAGACACAGGTCAGCATGGGTAATCTGACCGGCCTGCAGCTATACAGCCCCATACACAACAAACTGTGATGCCCAATTTTTCAGCTTTCAATACACAATTTTAGGGAAAACATGTTAACTTTCTGCATGATATATCCCACCGACGTTCAGGTGCCATTGTAATGAGATATTTACTGTTATTCACTTAAATGGTCAATGGCCATAAAGTTATAGCTAATTGGTGTGTATTTTTGCCCTTTTTTTCATAACATAACATCATAAAATATAGCAGATAACCAATGGTTGGGCTGTCCATCATATCATGAGGTGGTTTCCCCTCATTGTCACCATGAAACATCAGAATGCAGATAGTTCTGAGCAGATTGTTGGAACTCATGATGTGTACATCCTTGTTTCTTCTTTTAGCCTGTGTTTGAATGAAGAAGCCATTATAAGGTCTGGCGTTGTAGTTTGGGCAGCTGGTATTACATCACACTACAGAAACATAGCATTAGTTGCTTGATGTTTCTCTGATGCCATCTCTGAGGATCATATACACCACAGAATGCCTAAATGGAAGGCAAGAGGACCACAAGCAAGAAATTATAAAGGGGGTTTTAGAATTTTCCTCTAACAGCTTCAAGGGTGGATTTATTCAGCATTTACTGAATTTGAACCTATAAAAATCCCTACAGCTTTAGTCACATCACTTGTATCGATGTGACTCACAACACCTGCACTGAAGACACTGCAATGGTTACCAGCTTCGGGTCTGCAAAACATGTTCCCTCCCTCCTCCATTGAGAAAAGTTCATTGATTACACAGCTTGTAGCATGAACTGTGAGGGAAGCCTGTGACTGAGGAATGGTGGGACATGTTCTTGGACCATCTGTACTGCTGTTCTGCCTGAAGCTGTTAAAGAGGAAGTAAAGGCAGTTGAAAAAAAAAAGGCAACCTGCAAGGCAAAATGCATAATGAGCTAGTATGCATAGCATACTAGCTCATTATGAATAACTTACCTGAGAACGAATCGGTCCTCCGTCTTCATGTTCGCCGCTGCCATGTATCCCGGAGTGACTTCCGGGTCTGCGCCGTAGACAGCGGTGGCTGTCTTTTTGTAAATATCTCCTAAACCGTATAGGTTTAGGAGATATTTCTTGGACCTACAGGTAAGCCTTAATCTAGGTGCTAGAAGTTCAAAGACAGGAAGAGGACCAGCACTGCTGCAGTGATTTCGTATTTTTAGCTAAACTCCAGCTTTATGCACAATATAATGCATAATGGCAAAGTGAAAACAGAATTTTAGCAATGTTTGCAAATGTAGGAAAAAGGAAAAACTGAATTATCACATTAACTTATGTATTCAGACCCTTTGCAACAACACTTGAAATTTAGCTCAGGTGCCTCCCATTTTTCTTGATTGATGCCAAGATGTTTCTACACCTTGTTTGAAGTCCACCTGTGGTAAAATTACCCTAACTGATTTGACAAGGTTTAGAAAGGTACACACGTCTCTATAATAGGCCTCACAGCTGACAATGCATACTGTATCAGCGCAAAAACCATGGAGGTTTATTACAAAGCACAGATCTAGGGAAGGTTAAAAAATATTTCTTCTGCACTAAATTTTTCTGAGCACAAGTCTCAAATGGAAGAAGTTTGGCACAACCAGGCCTTAGCAAGAGAGGTGACCAAGACACCGATGGTCACTTTGACTGAGCTCCAGAGATCATGTGTGTGGATGGGATAAAGTTCCAGAAAGAAACCCTCTCTACAGCCCTCCACGGATCTGGGCTTTATGGCAGAGTGGCTAGACAGAAGCCTCTCCTCAGTGCAAAACACGTGAACACCCGCTTGGAATTTGCAAAAAAGCACCAGAAGGACTGATGAAACCAAGATTGAACTGTTTGGTCTATTCTAAACATTATGTCTGGAGGAAAGCAGGAACTGCTCATCACCTGCCCAATACCATCCCAACAGTGAGGCATGGGGGTGGCAGCATCATGCTGTGGGGGTGTTTTTCAGCAGCAGGGACTGGGAGACTGATCATGGTTGAGGGAAATTTGAATGGAGCAAAGTACAGAGATCTGCTCAATGAAAACCTGTTCCATAGTGCTCAGGACTTCAGACTAGACTGAAGGTTCATCTTACAACATGACAAAGATTCTAAGCACACAGCCAAGAAAAAACACAGGAGTGGCTTAGGGACAACTTTGTGAATGTCCTAGAGTGGTCCAGACAGAGCCTTGGACTTGAATAAAAATTTAGATAGAATTGTGCTACATATTCATGATAGAGAAGTAAAAAAATAAATAAAAATTGTCCATAGGTGAATCTGAAAATATTATGACAGCAGGTCTAAAACGTCTTAGCGTCAATCGCCACCATCCATCACCTTGTGCCTCCACCAAAAGCTAAAAAATGTGGCTTATAACCCAGCCCGGGCCTTTATGCACATCACAATGCTCATCCCCATTTAAAGTATCAGTGAATTGGATATGAAGTTTCACCAAAAATACAGAAAACTCCACATAGTGTACAATCCTCTCTATGTTATAATAACAATTGCACTCACAACAATGTGTAACTTAACCACTTTCAGACCGGATCATTTTGCTGGTCAATGACCAGAGGTCTTTTTACAATTTGGCACTGCGCTGCTTTAACTGGTAATTGCGCGGTCATGCAATGTTGTACCCAAACAAAATTTGCGTCCTTTTCTTCCCACAAATAGAGCTTTCTTTTGATGGTATTTGATTGCCTCTGCGATTTTTATTTTTTGCGATATAAACGTAAAAAGAACGCAAAATTTTGAAAAAAAATGATATTTTCTAATTTTTGTTATTAGAAAAATCCAATAAACTCAATTTTAGTCATACATTTAGGCCAAAATGTATTCAGCCACATGTCTTTGGTAAAAAAAAAGTCAATAACTGTATATTTATTGGTTTGCGCAAAAGTTGTCACATCTACAAACTAAGGTACGTTTTCTGGAATTTACGCAGCTTTTAGTTTACGACTGCCTATCTCATTTCTTGAGGTGCTAAAATGGCAGGGCAGTACAAAACCCCCCCAAATGACCCCATTTTTGAAAGTAGACCCCCTAAGGAAATTGATAAGAGGCATGTTGAGCCCATTGAATATTTTATTTTTTTGCCTCAAGCGATTGAATAATGACAAAAATTTTTTTTTTTTTTTTTTTTTACACAAAGTTGTCACTAAATGATATATTGCTCACACATGCTATGGGCATATGTGAAATGACACCCCAAAATAAATTCTGCTGCTTCTCCTGAGCACGGGGATACCACATATGTGGGACTTTTTGGGAGCCTAGCCGCGTACGGGGCCCCGAAAACCAAGCACCGCCTTCAGGCTTTCTAAGGGCGTACATTTTTGATTTCACTTCTCACTACCTATTACAGTTTTGAAGGCCATAAAATGCCAAGATGGCACAAAACCCCCACAAATTACCCCATTTTAGAAAGTAAACACCCCAAGCTATTTTCTGAGAGGCATGTTGAGTCCATGGAATATTTTATATTTTGCCACAAGTTGCGGGAAAATGACAAACTTTAATTTTTTATTTTTTTTTTCCCCAAAGTTGTCACTAAATGATATATTGCTCACACATGCCATGGGCATATGTGAAATGACACCCCAAAATAAATTCTGCTGTTTCTCCTGAGTACGGGGATACCACATGTGTGGGATTTTTTGGGAGCCTAGCCGCGTACGGGGCCCCGAAAGCCAAGAACCGCCTTCAGGTTTTCTAAGGGCGTTACAGTTTTGAAGGCCATAAAATGCCAAGATGGCACAAACCCCCCCCCCCCCCAAATGACCCCATTTTGGAAAGTAGACACCCCTAAATTTAGGGGTACACTAGTGAGACTAGGTAATAAATGGCGGGTGCCCTGAAACTATAAAAAAATAACTAACCAACCAGCGTCACCTGTAACAGTTATATGGTGATCACTGGTGAAAGGGTTAACTAGGGGGCAATCAGGGGGCTTTATGCGGTAGTATATGGGGGTCCCTGGCGCTATAAAAAGCTGCGGCGAACCTAAATACCTACCTGCCTAACAGCGTCACCTGTCACACTAATACAGCGATCAGAAAAACGATCGCTTATTAGGCTGGGTTCACACTGGAGCGATGCGGGAACGCCACGAATCCGCGGCGGGTTCCCGCATCGCATGCCTCCCGGCGGCAGTTCACACTGCCCTATGCGAACTGCTGGGAGTGTCAGTGAAATGTTAATGACACCCCCAGATCAGTTCGCATATCGCAGTGCGATCTGCAAACTCGGATCGCATGGTGTGAACACCCATGCGATCCGATTCTGCTGCGGACCAAAAAAAGGGTCCCGTGCGAATTTGCGGCGGGTGCGGTGCGAATTCAGTACGGCTGAACTCGAATCACACAGAGATCGGATGTGATTTGCACTGCAGTGCGGTGCGAATCACATCCGTTCTCATAAACCGCTGCAATGTGAACCCAGCCTTAGTGACACTGGCGACGGGGGGTGATCACGGGGTTAAACCTTTATTGGGGGGGTTAGGGGGGTACCCTAGAGCTAAAGGGGGCTAACCCTAACTGCCCTAACAGTTATTACAGTCACAAATTACACCAATGCAAAAAAAAAAAAAAAATGCTATTGGTGTCACTGTGACTGGGGGGGCAGGGGTGATTGGGGGGGTGATCGGGGGGTGAAGGGGGGGTGTGAGTGTGTCTGGCATGTTCTACTGTGAAGTGTCGTGTTGGTGCAACTCACCGATCCTCTCTCCTCGGTGCCGGAACGAAATATACCGACACGGAGGAGAGATTACATCACTTCCTCTCCTGTGTTTACATTACAGGAGAGGAAGTGATGTCACGCCTCACTTCCATTCGTCAGGAGCGATCGAGAGGGGGTGGCCATGAATGAATGGCCGCCCCCTCATCCCGGATCGCTTCTGAACGAAAACCGACCGCCACACCGCGGGAAGGCAGGGACGTACATGTACGCCCATATGCCTGCCCGTGCCATTCTGTCTACGTAAATCGTTGTGCGGCGGTCGGCAAGTGGTTAATATGTCTTAAGTTTGATGCGTCGGCCAACACGCAACCAAACAAACCCATTCTTCCGGGACATGAGGGAGATGGTGATGTCAGCGCGTCGCTTCGCCCCGAGCCGTTGAACATCTCCGCCTGAAAATGGTTGACCATCGACAATTCCCATCCAACCTGACTGAGCTTGAGAGGATTTACAAAGAAGAATGGCAGAAAATCCCCCAATACAGGTGTCGCGTTATACCCCAAAAGACTTAGGGCTGTAATTGCTGCCAAAGATGCTTCAATGAAGTACTGAGTAAAGGATTTTAATACTTAAGTACATGTGATATCTTAGTTTTTTTTTTTTCTTTTTAATAAATTCACAGACATTTATAAAATCTTGTTTTTGCTCTGTCATTATGGGGTAAGGAGCATAGATTAATGAGGAAAAAAATTATTTAAACAACTGTATCAGGCTGCAACATAACAAAATGTAAAAAAGTAAAGGGGTCCTGAATACTTTACGAATGCACTGTATATTCACATCTGAGTAAAGTGCTGTACACGGCAATGAAGTCCCAGCCAACTCTAGGCATGATCTCTGAACACTACACATAGAACATCTCATTGTCTATAGAACCATATGATGTAATTTCAACTGGGACATTAAAAAATAAAAGCTTTTCACAGAGCTTTATCACAATGTACAGTTACAAGTAAATATATCACTATAAGTAGCAAATCTAAGAGGAGTGATGTAACGTCTCAGTTATGTATCATCTGTAAGCGATCACCAGAAGGACAATTTAAAGTACACAATTATTAAATTCAAGCTGGTTTCTATCAGTTAGTCATATAGAATTTTCATCTGGGCAGCTTGCCATCTGACATGTCGTACCCCTACAAGGGACCGGATTGCAGCATGCTACTAACATTTTAAGCACAATCATGCAACAAAATCACAGTTTTGCTGTGAATAATGGCACTGGCAGACAACGGAAGACATCCATCGGCATTAAGGCCAGGCTCAGATTTGTCTGGGAGCGAGTGTAAATAGCAGACCGAAGTGCACTCCTGTGACCCACAGGAGAAGTAGGGCCAAATGAGTTTTGGCCCTACTTCTCCTTTAAAGAGGAAGTAAACCCTAATGGGTTTACTTCCTCTTTCATTCCCTGCAAAGGCAAAACATAATGGACTACTATGCATCGCATAGTAGCCAATTATGTGTCACTTACCTGACACAGGAGCCAGCGAAGTCACTTCTGTCCCCTGTAGTCCGGCGCATCCATCTTCTCGGTGGGGTCTCGCAGCTCCGCCGCTGTCCTTCGGCGAAGCCGCGATGACGTCACTCCCGCGCATGCACACGGGAGCCGACACGTGCGGCAGCTCCGTCGTTGAAGATGTCGCGCTCAGCGCGCCTGCGCGCCACTGTCTACGGCGCATTCGCCGTAGACAGCGGTGCCTGTCTTCGGGCAAATATCTCCTAAACCGTATAGGTTTAGGAGATATTTCTTGGACCTACAGGTAAGCCTTAATCTAGGCTTACCTGTAGGTCAAAGTGTGTTGTACGGGTTTACAACCACTTTAACCACCTCAATACCAGATGCTTTCACACACAACCATCTCTACGGTTTACAGAGAACGATCCGAAAAAGAGAAAAAAAATCCAGCGAGCGACAAAATGTCTCGTTGAGGTCAGTGGTCAGAGGAGAATGGGCAGACTGGTCCAAGATGATAGAAAGGCAAAAGTACCTCAAATAACCACTCATTACAAACCAAGGTATGCAGAATACCATCTCTGAATGCACGACCCATCCAACCTTGAAGCAGATGGGCTTCAGCTGCATAAGACCATACAGGTTGCCACTCCTGTCAGCTAAGAACAGGAAACAGACTACAATTCACACAGGTTCACCAAAATTGGGCAATAGAAGATTGGAAAAACGTTGCCCGGTCTGACGAGTCTTGACTTCAGCTGCAACAGTCAGATGGTAGGTTCAGAGTTTGGCATAAACAACATGAAAGCATGGATCCATTTTGCCTTGTATCAAAGGTTCAGGCTGGTGGTGGTGGTATATTATTGTTGGGGATATTTCCTTGGCACACTTTGGGCCCTTTAGCATCAATTGAGCATTGTTTAAACACCGCCGCTACCTGAGTATTGTTGCTGACCATGACCATGTCCATCCCTTTATGACTACAGTGTACCCATTTTCTGACTGTACTCATTTTTTCTACTTCCAGCAGGATAATGCATCATGTCTCAAAGCTCAGATCATCTCAAACTGGTTTCTTGAACATGACAATGAGTTCACTGTACTCCAATGGCTTCCACAGTCACCAGATCTCAATCCATTAGAGCACCTTTGGGATGTGGTGGAACAGGAGATTTGCATCATGGATGTGTAGCCAGCAAATCTGCAGCAACTGCGTGATGCTATCATGTCAATATGGACCAAAATCTCTGAGGAATGTTTCAAACATCTTGTTAAATCTACTGTATGCCACGAAGAATTAAGGCAGTTCTGAAGGCGAAAGTACACCTTGCTAATACCAATCCAGTACTAGCAAGGTGTAACTAAAAAAAAGGGGCCAGGGATAAACAAAAACATTTCTCATAGGCTGCAACACATAAGGTGATGCAAATAATATACAGTGCCTTGAAAAAGTATTCCTTTTTCCACATTTTCCACATTTTGTTATGCTCTCCTTGCCCGACTTGTCAGTTTAGGTGGACAGCCATGTCTTCGTAGGTTTGCAGTTGTACCATACTCTTTCCATTTTTGGATGATGGATTGAACAGTGCTCTGTAAGATGTTCAAAGATTGGGATTTTTTTTATAACCTAACTTTGCATTAAACTTCTCCACAACTTTATCCCTGACCTGTCTGGTGTGCTCCTTGGCCTTCATGATGCCGTTTGTTCACTAAGGTTCTCTAACAAACCTCTGAGGGATTCACGGAGCAGCTGTATTTATACTGAGATTAAATAATAAAACTTTTTTTTAAATTGACTGTATTTACCAATTAGGTGACTTCTGAATGCAGTTGGTTCCACTAGATTTTAGTTAGGGGTATCAGAATAAAGGGGGCTGAATACAAATACACGCCACACTTTTCAGATAATAATTATTTGAAAAAAAAATTGAAAACCATTTACCATTTTCCTTTCCACTTCACAATTATGTGCCACTCTGTGTTGGTCTATCACATAAAATCCCAATAAAATACATTTACGTTTTTGGTTGTAACATGACAAAATGGGGAAAATGTCAAGGGGTGTGAATACGTTTTCAAGGCACTGTATACAGTATATATTTTTATCTGCTAAAAAAAAAAAAAAAAAAAAAACACACACCATGATCGACAAACCCCTTTCACACTGGGGCACTTTGCAGACGCTACAGAGCTAAAAATAGCGCCTGCAAAGCGACCTGAAACAGCCGCTGCTGTCTCTCTAATGTGAAACACACTGGAGCGGTGCGCTGGCAGGGTGCCAAAAAAAGTCCTACTAGCAGCGGCGCTTTGCAGATGGTTTTAACCCTTTTTCAGTCGCTAGCGGGGGTTAAACCTGCCCCGCTAGCATCCAAATAGTGCCGCTAAAACGACGGTAAAGCAGCGCTAAAAATGGCGCCGTTTTATCGTCGATGCTGCCCCTGTCCCAGCGTGAAAGGGGTCTTAGGGGATGCTATTCTGGTTAAGCTGCCCGCCTACCAACATGCAGGAAAAAGGTAATCAACTGAGAGTGGGGGCGGAGTTACCGTAACGAACTGTATAGAAACCCGAATCCGGTATTCTTATTGTCTATAGTAAACAGAGGGGATTGTTTAAATCTGCAAAACAAGTACAACCCTTTTTATTATGTTGTAGATCCGAGGGAGATCCCAGACTTCATACTGATCCATGTAGAAGACATAGATCTTGTACACAGATCTTGTTATAGGCATAGGGGAAACATGCACACTTTAAATTTATACACAGTTTAATGTAGAAAAAAAAAAAGCGTTACAAAAAGCAGAACACACTACCTCATCTCTATTTTGTAATGGAACAAAACAGACCAAACACATTTTTGGTTTAGCATAATAAATCCAGGCTTCAGCTGTCATTAAAATCTCTCCAGATTAAATAGAAGTGCAGTTATAGGATTAGTGTTCCCTATGAGCAAGAGCCATGTTTATTGAGGGCTCCCTATCCCAAGTCACAGCATTATTGGTTCATCGCTGCATCCAATCTGGAGAACAGGTACATACATCTGGAGAAGATTATTAGAGAAGCAACATGATAGCTTTACTTGGAAAAGGATGAAAAAAAAAAAGAAAATTGCAGGAATGCAAAGCTTGATATCTCCTACTGTAATATCCATATCATGTGGCTCATATTCAATCTCTGATGCTCCCCCACTTTACAAGCCAGTTACTAACTCATGCGTTTAGGAATATACAGGGCTGATGCCAAACATCAAAAAATTCATTTTTTTTTCCAAAGCTGCTAATGTTCTCCCATGGAGCAGATTAGAAGTGCTCACAACACCCTAAAAAGAATCAGGTGTGACATCTGTACCCTACGCCATGCGATCTAAGGAGAGCGTATCATTGCCACAGTCTTGTAATGCAAATTGAGTCTCTCCAAGGAGAAGGTTATATTGAGGAACTGTCCATCATTACAGGTGTCTAAAACATAACCACATGTGGAAAAACATTAGAAGTCTAATTACTGGAATGATGTGTGTACTATTACCTGTAATCCCTACCTTTCTTCTTCTACACAACGCAACCTTACAAACTGTCCCAGGAGCCACAATGTTCTCTCCAGCATTTTAGATGTAGTTCCCAAGCTGGCTCCTACAATGTGCTCTGTACCTGTCTGTAAACCTACTGCATGCTGCACTACCCGGGACCAAGGATCAGCTCCAGTTTGCTCTGAACTTGGGTTCAGACCAGAAAGAAGCTCCCATCCCCACACACTGCTGTCTATAAATCAACCATGGCCCATGGCATTCCCCAATCTGCAGCTGCACGTACGCAAAGAAGAAGCAGGGGTGCTTGTGTCCTTTGATTTCCCTTCTAAAAAATTTTTTCTTTGTCTGAATTTCTCACTTCCTGTTTCTCCTCAGTAAACTTCACACCATCATCCAAGCGGTGTTTAGTCAGCCAGAACAGCTTACTGAGGAGGAACAGGAAGTGAGAAATTCAGACAAAGAAAAAAACATTTAGAAGGGAAATCGAAGGAAAAAGTAAGCGAACCAACAATGCACTAGCTTAAAGGAACCTATTTAGAAAATAAAAAAACAAACCTTTACCATCCCTTTAACCAAATTTGTTGCTGTAAGAAAAGTCAAATCAGATGTGTAACAAAAAAAAAAAAATAAAACAAAAAAAAAAGGCAACATTTTCAACATCATGATCTTCCTTCTATCCCTAACCAACCACTCCATACCCCTACCACCAGTTTGATACACATTTGCAGTCTTTTTTTCTCATCCAGCGAGTACTTTTTTTGGTGGTGCTCAGTCCCACTTCCTAAATCCTTGTCTAGGCAAGGATGACATACTCTTAACCCACCTGCTACCTCTTGGAATATCACATCACACATCCCAGGAGTCTACAGAAGTCTGCAATCCATGATCTCACACATGCACAATAGAGGACCAGCTAAAAGTGATGAGGAAGTGACAGCTTACTCCTGAACACATGATGGTGGTATAGAAGGTTAGGAGCCTTGTGAAAAATAACCTGTGTGGAAGATGGGGCTGGACTTCATGGGCTTGTAAGCATGTGTTACATACAAGTGGCCAAGATTCTATGTTTTCAGGCAAACAGAAAGGTGGTAGATGTTTTACCTGTAAAATGCTTTCAATTTTTCTTTGATCACATCCCGAAATTTTCACAGCTCTACCACACAACACTGCCAGGCTGATGACCTGAAGTTTCTTACCACAGTTAGGCAGTCCAACTAGGTCACCTCCCTTGCCCCAAAACTGCGACTGGACAGTGAAGAGTCTAAAAGCAGACCATCCCTCTGCTTTCTCCTATCGGCATGTTCCTTGTCAGCTGAACTATATTCAGCACACCTGATTGGCCATTATTCCTGTCCCTTCCTCCTCTCTAAGTGCCTCTACACAAAGGATTGCTACAGACTGAAACAAAAAGATTTGGAAATGTCACTATTTGCATAAAAAAAAAGGAATGATCTTTTAAATGAGACTAATTTGCGATAATTGCTGTATTCCTAAATTTACTGGATTTTAGCTTTAAATTTAAATCATCTTATTGTGGCTAGAACATAGAGAACTAGGGTCATGGAACAATGGAGCATGTTAGTTAGTAGTATGCTGCTTTACTCTGTGCCAAGGATAGACACTGCAGGGCCTCATCTGCTAGATCTGCAAACAAAATGCTACCATAAGTCTGTCATCAGGACAAAATTAATGAATATATATTTTGTTGGAAGAGTGAGTTACAGCATTCTCACTAAATTCCTCAGGTGGAAGAATGAGGATTTACTAATTTCCTTTCCTAGTTTAATAGGACCATAGTTTTACATAAAAAGGGCCCTACTGTAGGGTTTATCCAGACAGGCGTCAACTGCTGAAGAAACGCCTGGCTGGTGCAGTGCCTTCCTCTGGAGATCTGTCCATCCTGACAAGGGGCCATTATGTAACGTCAAAAGCTCAGAATTACTGGAGGACTCAGAGGCAGACAGATTTTCTCTTTAGCAAGATAAACATTAAGGCATTTTGGATCTAACATTACATCAAAATGCCACTCACATGCACAGGGTAGCAGAGCCGATGCCAGTTCAGCATGTTTCCAGCTCAAAGTGTATTTTCGGGTATGGAAGATGTTGTTCTGTAGTATTGGTCAAAGAATCAGAATTAAGGATCCTGTAAATTAACAGCTAAATTCACTGTTTTGAGAAAAAAGCCTATGAAATCAAGGGGCCACTAGTAGGCATTAAAAAAAAAAAGCTGTGTAGCTTTGTAAAATGTTCTCTAATGTTATGGCCATACCCGTAGGTCATTTGGACTCCATTGGTTTTCACTTCTGGAATGCGGAGGGTGTCCTAGCACCAAGGCAGGACACGGGTATCGATAACTGGGAATTTTTTGGCCAGGCCTCTGGTGGGGACTTAGGCTTTAATCAATTAAGTTTTTAAGAGTGATGGCTTTCATCTTTCATATTTGTGAATATGCCTTTAAATAGAGATCCAAGGCTATGGAGGCAACGTGGCCAACCACTGGACGTGAAAAAATACTTAAGGCAAACATTTCATTTTTACTACTATAATTACTATTAAGCCTTGTACTTTTAAATAACATCATCTTCCGACACATTTGCCAGTAAAAATGTTTCCAGGGTGTCATCTATGAACATCTTTACTATTACGTAGTAAATAAATATTATATTGCAGGACTGCATGGCCGCACGTCTTTAAAAGATAAATTATTTTTAACAAATTCCAAATCTGAAAAGTCTAAAAAAAAAAAAACTTTCTGGGTTAGTAAAAGTTTGAGTGCTTTGCTCTTCTGTCCATCTCTGTAATTAGAAAATTCTGAAGTTCCCCTTCTTTACCAAAATCACTACACTCTTCTGTTTTTAAGTAACACAGCACAAAAACCCTATTATTAGTTGCTAGGGAAACAAAGCTTTGTTTAGTAGTGTAGGAGGCATAGCGGCGATGATTGCCTTCGTCTTCTTTGCAGTTGTGGCCATAGTTTTTTTTTTTTTTACTATTATTTCGAGGAATGACGAACATTACACACCAGGCTATAATCTTATAAAGTTTTCATTTCAATGTAAAAAAAAATTCCAGTTTAATGGCTAAACAGGGTTGTTCTCTGGTGTGTTCTGAATCTGGTCTTTCAGAGATTCTCAGAAATGTCTTTTAACCTTCTGCCTTTTCATTGTAGAGCAACAATAAAAAATAAAAATGTTCCACTTTTTCCTCTGTACAGCAACACCAGTCACAAGTGCCCAGGCTGGCATGCAATGCCTCTTTCACTGGCACCCACTGCTATTGGCTGCTGCCTTTCCTGCACTTCCTCCCACTAGTACAGGGGCAGTGGTCATAAGGTCTCAGCTATCCTTCTATCCTCCTTTAAATGGCTGGGCATAGGCACCTTGCCCACCGTGCAATTTTCAAATGAATTTGTGGGTGGTTCTCTGTATCGCCCATCTTGTACCCCCAGGACCAAATGCAGCCGCAATAACTCTTGTGCTTCAGATGATTAAGTTGGAACATGGGTGCAGGGGGGGGGGGGGGGGTACAGTGGTGGAATATGTTTGCAGGGGGTATAGTGGTGAACACATATGAAGGAACGGGATGTACAGTTTTAAACCATGCATGCAATGGTTGAATGGGTGTGCCGACTTTGGTGGTAGTGGAACAGGTGTACAGGGGTGGTGTAGTGGACAGATGTGCTGGCATTTACTGTATTGCAACAGGTATCTGTGGGGTAAAGTGTTTACGGAGGTATGCGGCGGGTACAGTTGTGGAAGAGGTGTATGGGGCATGTAGTAGTGGAACAGGTCTAAGGGGGATGCAATAGAAGAACAGCGTTTCGGGATTGCAGCAGTGGAAGAGAATTGCGGGAGATGCAAATGTGAACAGTGGTAGGAGAGGTGTGGGAAGTGCAAAAGTGAGTGTGGAAGAGGAGTGTACTGAGGAGATGTGAGAAAATGTTGGGCAACACCAAACACTAGGCTATCAAGAACAAAGCCTGGCACAGGGCCCACCAACCACTGACATTAGTAAAATCACTTTCCATTCAGTGTGTGGAGGGAGGCTGCCCACACCTTTCCTCCTCTCGTTTGAAGTCTGTAGCAGTTATAGCAGGTACGTAAATACTCTGAATTTCTGATGTGCAGTGTTTGGGGATGATTTGTGGTCTGAAGGTACGTGCGCGGAGGCCTAGCTGAAGTCTGAGGCTGGGTTCACACTTAATACAGATGCAGCTTACAGCGGGGTCCGGTTTGTCCCTGTTCTCTGTTGCAGGGATGAATCAGGCCTGAATCTTTGGCTGAATTCTGACCTCAAACGGAGCCAAACGCAAAGTACCCCCCCCCCCTGCAATCCGCTCCGCAGCCGCCCCAGAGAAGTGTGAATCGGCTCCATTGTGAACCGGCTCCATTGGGAGCCGGTTATAGTCTTCTGACATGTGAATTGGATGCTGGGAAAAACCGCATCCAATTCGTAGAAGTGTGAACCCAGCCTGAAAGTGCAAGAAAAGGAGCTGAAGGTGCAGGAATTGGCTCTGACCTGAGGACTAAAGGTGCAAAAATGAAGTCTGAGGTGATGGAATTGGGGCTTATCTAAGCTCTAAATATAAAACACTTTTTGTCTGACTGTTACTTGCCATTAGCGATACAACTATAAGTGCAACAATCGAAAACCGACTATATGACTATGACGAACTTGCATGCTGGTTGTACAGTGCTTTAAAAATAGCATTAAATATAGTAGAATTTGCTGTCCCTTGCTCTATAGTGTGAACCTTAGTTAATGGTCTTTTGGCCACATTTTTCACCAGTGTTTTTGTGATTTTTACTATTTCTGGTCATATGGAAGGGCAAAGGAATTAGGAAGTTTTGGTCATAGCAACCCATGCTTACACCATGCTATATGGAAGAAATTCGGTTTGGGTGGTTAACTGGAACTGAATTTAAGAGGAAAAAAAATCCACATCCGTACCATCCTATACCAAACTTTCTCCAACACCTACAATAAATAAAAATAGACACCTTAGTTCTCTAACAGACAGTGCGCTGGCTTTGTCTATACACGGTCACGGTCTTATTGGCAAACTGCACGAGCGCCTTTGAGTTGCACAGACAATTATAGGCTGTCCAATGATTAGCTCAAGGACTGATGTACAGAAAGGCCATAGAAATGCTCTTGTAGCCTTTTAGCCCTTGTACACACGGTCGGACATTCCGACAACAAAATCCAATGGATTTTTTCCTACGGATTTTGTCCGAAACTGGTGTTGCATACATACGGTCGGACAAAGTTGTCGGAAAATCCGATAGTTCGGAACGTGATGATGTTTGTACGTTATGACGGGACTACGTTCACCCTAGTAGCCAATAGCTTTGGTCTCGTAATTTGATCTGAGCATGCGTGGCACTTTGTCCGATCGGAATTCTCTACAAACAATCGGACAAAGTCCTATCGGATCATGCTGTCGGAAAATTTTATATCCAGCTCTCAAACTTTGTTGGTCGGACATTCCGACGGAAAAAGCACACACGGTCGGATTATCCGACAACACGGTCCGATCGGACATTTTCCGTCGGAATGTCTGACCGTGTGTACAAGGGCTTAGAGTTGTATGCATTTCTACAGATCTAATGATCCAATAGCATCCTCTAAAATGTACTTTAAATGAGATACATTTACCTTGAAGCTTTTTTATATGGCACTATACCAAAACCATACCTCTAATTTCATCCCACTGATTGGAATACTGGACTCCACTGATCCTCTTTTCAAGATGTCAATATCCTAGAAGCTCACATTTTTCCATTAGGACTGATTAAACTATTTTCCCCTAACGATATGAGTGTATGAAAAGTCATGTGAGGTTTGTTATACAAACTTATATTTTGTGTCTACCAATTCGGGAATGTTAAGCAACACTGCCACTGACCACCAATGTGTGTTAGCTGGGGGGTGTTCAGGAGATAATAGTGCTGCCTCTGACAGACATCAATGCCAGGGGGTTTTAGTGTGGTAACTGCCATCAAAAATGGGGGTTATTACTGCAGTCACTGGGAGGGTTATAATTGCTGCCACTAACATAAGTGCCTGTGGCAATTATTGTGGTCACGGACACCAATACTGGAGGTTATTATTGCGATCACTGACACTGGTGCAGGTTTTTTTTTTTATTGAGGTAGCTGACACCAATGCTGTAGGTTATTATTGTGGTCACTGATACCAATGCTGGGGCTTTTTTATTGTGCCAACTGACACCAGTGCTGGGAATTTTCCCTGCAGGCATTGGCACCAATGCTGGGGGTTATTATTGTCGTCCCTGACACTAATTGCTGGGGCTTTTTTATGGTGTCACCTGACACCAGTGGTGGGAATTTTCATTGCAGCCACTGGCACAAATACTAGGGGTTATTATTGTGGTCACTGACACAGGTGCTGTAGGTTATTATTGCGACCACTGACACCAATAATAACTCAAACTCTCTCTTTAGGGTGCATTGTAGTACGCTGCAGAACAGACATTTTCAGAAGTTGCTATTGTGCAGCCCTCTGTAAAGCCTCGTACACATGGGCCATTGGGTGACATCGGCTGGTTCAACAAAAAAACAGCTGACATGCAGTCTATGTGTAAGACAGCTGGAAAACAACCGTAGTATTCTTGTGGTGGGTGGGAGGTATCCCCCTGTCAGAACACAATAGAACTGCAGGGTAGATTGCTATACTAACATCGGGTTGTTAGTACAGCGGGTCCGACCAGAGCTGTCAGGTTCTTTTTGGTTCAACCGGGAAAAAAAAACGAGTGGTGTGTACTAGGCTTTAGTGTCACCTGAGACCTCTAATTTTCAAGTTGACTACCACTGCTATAGACAATAACATATTATTAACAAAGAAAGTTGTAAAATGCCTCAGCCTGGAGTATGTTGTACAAGATAAGATTCGAAAGTGGAAACACAAAGCTGATGTCAAAGTTATTTGCTGATAGCTGCCACTGAGTAGTTTTACTAGTAGGCTGGTCTACCTAATGCTTATGTGGTGAAGAAGGCACGTCTGTACTCTTACCCCCCCAACACATGACCCCATGTGTACTCCCTGTCCCAAGGTGACCTGAGGAATCCAACACATGAAGTATACAAGCTGGCACAATACGATGCAGATCCTTATTTAGGGCTTCTGGCTCCTTTAGTGGAAAAAACTGTAATAGTTTCCCATTTTCATCTATTTTGAGGAAAAGGAAGCATTATAACAGTCTCAACTGTTTTGTAAGGGGTTGTGACTGGCTGAATACACAGTTGTTACTTGTGATTTTGTCTGAAGATTATTCTATGTAGAATAGCAGTAATGAACGCAGAAAAAGAAACAGAAAATTATTTTAACCAACTATTCCTGTTTAGTGAGGGGAGCTGCTAGGGACTGTAAATGGTGGGGGTGGGGGGTTTC
Source organism: Lithobates pipiens (assembly GCF_037356315.1). NCBI lineage: Eukaryota > Metazoa > Chordata > Amphibia > Anura > Ranidae > Lithobates > Lithobates pipiens. Next base: position 104,974,043 of record NW_027507748.1, read on the forward strand.
AATAAAAAAAATGTCTGTGAATGGTGGAGGAGAGCTGCCACAGACTGAAGTGTGGATATGAGGAAGAGCTGACACCTATTGTAGTGTGGATATGAGGAAGAGCTGCCACCTATTGTAGTGTGGATATGAGGAAGAGCTGCCACTGACTGTAATGTGGACATGAGGGAGAGCTGCCAAAGACCGTAATGTGGACACGAGGGAGAGCTGCCAAAGACCGTAATGTGGACACGAGGGAGAGCTGCCAAAGACCGTAATGTGGACATGAGGGAGAGCTGCCAAAGACCGTAATGTGGACACGAGGGAGAGCTGCCAAAGACCGTAATGTGGACATGAGGGAGAGCTGCCACAGACCGTAATGTGGACATGAGGGAGAGCTGCCACAGACCGTAATGTGGACATGAGGGAGAGCTGCCACAGACCGTAATGTGGACATGAGGGAGAGCTGCCAAAGACCGTAATGTGGACACGAGGGAGAGCTGCCAAAGACCGTAATGTGGACACGAGGGAGAGCTGCCAAAGACCGTAATGTGGACATGAGGGAGAGCTGCCAAAGACCGTAATGTGGACACGAGGGAGAGCTGCCAAAGACCGTAATGTGGACATGAGGGAGAGCTGCCAAAGACATGTATGTGGACATGAGGGAGAGCTGCCAAAAGACCGTAATGTGGACATGAGGGAGAGCTGCCAAAAACCGTAATGTGGACATGAGGGAGAGCTGCCACAGACCGTAATGTGGACATGAGGGAGAGCTGCCACAGGCCGTAATGTGGACATGAGGGAGAGCTGCCACAGGCCGTAATGTGGACATGAGGGAGAGCTGTCACAGGCCGTAATGTGGACATGAGGGAGAGCTGCCACAGACCGTAATGTGGACATGAGGGAGAGCTGCTACAGACCGTAACGTGGACATGAGGGAGAGCTGCCACAGACCGTAATGTGGACATGAGGGAGAGCTGCCACAGACCGTAATGTGGACATGAGGGAGAGCTGCCACTGATGCAGACTGTAATATGTATATGGGAGAGAGCTGTCAGGAAATGCATTGTGGAAGGTGGTGGGAGAGCTGTCAGAAAATGTAGTGTGTACTGAGTAGACTGGATAGTATTATCTGGCAGATAATGTATAGTGGATAGGGGGGTTGCAGCGAAGATGATGTAGAGCAGATGTTGATTGTAGGGATCTGCCATGGAATATTAAAGGTAGCTGGTTCATCTACAATGCCACTGATACTGGAGAAGTTACCAAAAACATAGTGGGGACAGTTGTCACAAACAGTGCAGACACTGAAACCCAGGGGTTGTGAGTGCTGCTAAGTTTCTGTAAGGGAAAAGTTACTATTTCTCTGTATATAACACTTGGTGTGGGGCAATAAATCATTCATCTCTTGTAAGCAGCTAAACAGGGTTAGTTGTCTTTTCCCTTGGGGATTTTTGCTATGCATGTTGTCTGCCATTTTTTGATGGCTGCATGCCAAAAATCCCTTCAGGAGAATGGTGTGAAACCTACTCCCCCTACCAATCTCTTAGGGGGTCTACAAGCTTACTGTACCCCTCTGAGTTCAGGAATGCTGTCTGCCTATACCTCCTTTGCGGGGAGGGCTGCTGCTGACCTGGGGATATGAAGTCAAAAATATTAACCTTCTGCCAGAATCCTAGTACTCTTCTACCTGTTCACATGGCCAATCATTCTGGAAGCAGGATGCATTGATAGTGTTTACAAGCATGCTACCTGTGATAGGTAAAGCTGTGTTCTATAGACACAATGGTTCCTACAGTCTCCTATGAAAGAAGCATAACTCAAACCTCAACCATCAGACATAATAAATATTTCACAATAAACGTGTGTGGAACAGATTAATATAATTTGTAAGGCTACGGCTACCTTACAATATCAAGTCAAGGTGGAATTATGCTTTAAACAGACTAGCAAGGAAATAGTAAAATGAAAAGACAGCCTTCGGAGTTACACAACACTTTTGGACTCGGGCCCTATCTCTGACCTTTGGCACTCAGTTAAATCTGTCCTTCAGAGCAGAACCAATAATCCCCCATGTAGATTTAACCTCCCATGCCACACAAATGTTAACGATTAACTCAACATAGTTGGTTTTCCATTTTACATAACACACGACTGAAATCAAATGCCTGCATGGTTTATCCAAGGTGACTGAACATTGAAAAATCACTTGCAACAGACAGACTAACTACAACACAGCCAATGGATGCAAAGGTGCATTCTTCCCATCATGGCTACTGCATGTCTACCTGAAGAGTGACCTAAGGACAAAAGAAAAAGCAAGGTGTCAATCTGCGGGGATGCTGAGCTGGGAGAACAATTACGTGACACAATGTAAAGAAAATGATTGTTGAGCAACTGCCTGTATTGGGGCTCTTGTACATGGGCATTCAAGTCCCTGCAATGTATGGTTCAGTGTATTTACCTCATGTGGACAGCCCAGGTGCTGTGTAGCCCAGGTGCTGTGTACACGTGGACAGCCCAGGTGCTGTGTACACGTGGACAGCCCAGGTGCTGTGTACACGTGGAAAGCCCAGGTGCTGTGTACACGTGGAAAGCCCAGGTGCTGTGTACACGTGGAAAGCCCAGGTGCTGTGTACACGTGGAAAGCCCAGGTGCTGTGTACACGTGGAAAGCCCAGGTGCTGTGTACACGTGGAAAGCCCAGGTGCTGTGTACACGTGGAAAGCCCAGGTGCTGTGTACACATGGACAGCCCAGGTGCTGTGTACACGTGGACAGCCCAGGTGCTGTGTACACGTGGAAAGCCCAGGTGCTGTGTACACGTGGAAAGCCCAGGTGCTGTGTACATCCGCCTGTACACATGAATGGCGGTGTGCGCCTGTATACACCTATGCGTTTGTAAAACACACATGAAGCATTTGGATGTATGCAAAAAATTAGAACAGACTATTTTTTTTTACATTCTCCCGCACACTATGTAATGTAAATACCCAGGTACGGCCATTCATATTTATGGATGATTCTATGCAGCGGCAGGGAAAAAACACCGGAATTTAGACTGCAAGGGCTCAGACACCCATGTGTAAGAAGCCTTAAACTAAGCTTAGCATAACTTTGGTACATATAATGTTGAGAATCAGTCAATTCATAGGAAAAATGCACCTTTTGGTCCTCTTCTGTACCAAACTTTTTTTACTGTCCTCTTCTGTACCAAACTCATTTTACTGTCATAAAATGGTATGCACCATTAAAAATTTTTAATTAAACACTTATGGCTATTTATGACCCCTGCATGTAGTAAAACAGATGGCTACTCCCTCTAGCAGCTCAAACAAGCAACAAAAATATGTTGGACTGAGGCCTGAGCAAATATAGGGCTCACAGCAACATCTACACACAACTGCACTGCAATACCTAATTTCACCTGTAGGCAGCAGACAAACTTGGAAAAAAAAGGGAATATGCCACTCTTAAGGTGTTTTTGAAGACAACTGCTCTATCCTTCTCCTCACATTACGGCATAAGAAAGTGACAAACATGTATACGGATACATGACATATGCTTGTTCTAGGCCATTGACAAACCAAGTGATACAATAAGGATGACACCACCAGAAGTTGCTCCCAGAAAAACAAATGAATGAAGGCAGCCCCCCCATGTCTAACCTGACCAGTTGCCTTTAGCCTTGTTTTTCCATGTTTGAAAAACTCATGTGACATTTACAGCGGTTCTAAAGTTAAAACATGTTTTGCCTTAATGAGAAGCTCCAGTCTGGGGGGCAAAAAAAAATGTAAAGTCAGCAGCTAAAAATACTGTAGTTGCTGACTTTTAACATAAGGACACTTACCTGTTCAAGGATCCAAAGATGTCGGCATACCCAGCCGATTCATCAATCAGCTTCCAATGCAGGCGTCAGTATCTTCACTAAGGGAAACTGGCAGTGAAGCATTCAGGCTTCACAGTCAGTTTCCTACTGCATATGTGCGAGTCACACCATCTTCCGAGACCTGTGTGTGTCCCAGAAGGCAACGGGGGCAATACTTGGTGATTGCTGCATCATTTTACTTGGATCCCACCAGTAAGTGGGAGCGGGTATCTGTCAAAACCAGGTACCAGCTCCCCCCAAAAAGTGCCAAATGTGGCAATGGAGGGAGCAGAGCTTCACTTTAATCAATTCCCCACATTGGGGTTAAAAATGCCCCAATACCTATTCTACCCACCTCCATCCCTACACACCTACCTGGCTCCTACCACAGCTCTAGTGCTTTATTGGCTTCAGCACCGCTCCTCTCACTCCCTGGTCTCACAGGACATGAGAATCTCAGAGAATTGGGAGCCATAGGCTCCTGCTGCTATCAATAAAACTCCTGTGAGGAGGAAGCAGGGTGTGGTTTACCATGCTGTGTGTGTCTATGGAGGCACACAGCCCAGCTTGAGAGGGAGAATGCATGGTTACCTTCATAGCACCCAGAGCAGGGAAAAGCAGACAGCAATGACAAGGGCCTGCCAGAAAAGGAGGTAAGGGACCCTTCTGTGCAGTATCATTGCACAGAGAAGGTAGGTACATCTTTTTTATTTTATCCTTTAGTGTCACTTTAAGGCTGTTTTAACACTGAAGAGTTTTTCAAGCGCTTTTATGTTAAAAGATAAATAAATAAAAAAAAGCCTGAAAAGCTCAAGAAAAATGCTTCCATTTAAAATCAATCACACTGGGGCAGTACGCTTCCATTGCAGTGTAAAATAAACCCTGCTTACGGCATCTTTGGAGTGTGTTTGGGGAGATAAAAAGAAAAAAACGCATTAAAAACACTTCTCCATTGAAATGAATGGGAACCGCCCCAAAAACGCCCCCACTAAGCATTTTTGGTGCAGTTTGAAGTATGTGATGCCCTCCTTCCTCATCACATGCCTGATGAAGGGGTCTTGCGTGGCTCCGAATCATTGCAATTGTTTTGTGATGTGATCTATCTGCAATAAAAACCTTTGGACAACAACTGAAGATTCATGGTGTGCTGGCGGATATGTACATTGACTTGATGTTTCCAGGTATACAGCTAGTAATCGCTTCAGCGCCCATTACTGATGAGCCTTGTTTCCAGGAAGGTGTGCAATAGGAATATAGACAAGACAAATTTACCTAAAGCTGAACTCTGAACAAGCAGCTACATACACATATGAAATATATTCTAACTGTTTTACATGTCAAAGGATTTGTACAGCCAACTTTATGATCCAGGTACCCCTGCCAGACAGCAAAGCCAAATCAACTATTTATACTGCAGCAGCAGCATAACTTGATCAAGAACATTGGTCAATATGCATAACCCCCCTTGTGTTCAATATCTTGGCTACTTTTGTGCTACTTACTTTTTTGTCCATGTATGGACCGATGTTTATTTGTACCACTATTTTTCTTCATAACTAAAAATACTTGAACAAGAACATTGGTCAAAAAACACCCCTACCTTCTGATTGGACAAAAAAGGAGGAGAACACTAACATCATCATGCTCTGCTTACTCTTCCTGTCTGCCGTATACATGTGTTGACAGTGAACATGCTGAGTTCCTAATTGGCTAGTACTATATCTCCCAATCGCAGTCCCGTGATATATACGCTAGACAATTCCACATTCTTTAGACCCCTTTCACACTGGGGCGCTTTGCAGGCGCTACAGCGTTAAAAATAGTGTCTGCAAAGCGCCCTGAAAGAGTCGCTCCTCACACTCCATTGTGAAAGCCCGAGGGCTTTCACACTGGAGCGGTGCGTTGGCAGGACGGTAAAAAAAAAAAAAAAAAAAAGTCCTGCTGGCAGCATCTTTGGAGTGGTGAGTATACCGCTCCTTCACCGCTCCTGCCCATTGAAATGAATGGGGCAGCGCAGCTATACCGTCGGCAAAGCGTCGCTGCAGCAGCGCTTTGCGGTGGTTTTAACTCTTTCTCGGCTGCTAGCGGGGGTAAAACCGACACGCTAGCGGCCGAAAACCGTGCAAAGACAACGGTAAAGCAGTGCTAAAAATAGTGCTGTTTTGCCGCCGGCGCCCGCATCGCCCCAGTGTGAGGGCCTTATATTCTTGTGATTTGTTATGAGAATCCCGAGAATGATTACAATGTGTACACCTTTAAGTTTACTATATGTGTAACAACGCTTCTATTCCATTCTGTTCTTTCATTTTAAACAAAACATTTTAAATAAAAGTTTAAAAATGAAAACAAACTACATTCATTGTCCCCCGTTCTCAGAGGTGCACACACTTCTCAGGAAAAAGTGTAAAAATGTTAGTACAGGTCTCTTTCGGCATTCTGCAAAAAAAAAAGAAAAGAAAAAAGAAAAGCCAAAATGTTGAACAAAAGAGAAATCGGTTTCATCTGGCCTTCCCATCATCACTTGAAGAATTGTTGTGTAGTTACATCATCAGGAAATAAAATACTATTCTCCTGGGAGCCCCCTCTACAGAAACAGAAAGTCACAGAATGAAATCCATATCCTTCCGAGTGCAGTGCTTCTCCTCTATAGGAAAAACTCATAAAAAGGAGCCTTTAAAGCTGAAGTTTAGCTAAAAAAAGAAAATACCTGCAATTTTAGTCATGTTTTGTCCTATGTGGGGTAGGAAGCTAGAGTATGCAGAAATCTTCACTGCAGGAATGCCTGTCCTCTTCCTCTCTCTGAACTTCCAGCACTGCATTGGTTAACAATTGTATGTCTTCGGGCAGAACAGCAGTCTACATGGTCCGAAGGGGACATATCCCCTCCTTCCTTATCCGAGAAAACTTCTTCCACTGATTACAGTGACTGTAACGATCAATGAGGGAGCGTCTAATCAGTCACAGCATACTCTCCCCATTGCAAATCATGTTATGAGCAGTGTAAGAAGTTTTCTCAATGGAGGAGGAAGGGGGGTACCCATCGGACCATCTGTACTGCTGTTCTATCTGAAGACCAGAAGCTGTTAACCATTACAGCGATGGAAGTTTGGAGACAATAAGAGGACCAGCATCCCTGCAGTGAAGATTTCTGCAGGATCCAGCTGCCTGCACAACATAGAACATACTGTATTTATTGATGTATAACATGCACCTTTTCACCCTGAAAATCTGTGCACATAGCATGTGCGTGTTATACGCCAGTACTTCAATTTTAGCTGCCTCGGAGGGGACAGGGGGGCGGGACGAGCGCCGTCAGATTACATAGAGTGAGAATCTTCTGTTTACTTGGCAGCCTCTGTAATAGGAAGTCCTGTCTCCTGGGAAGCCATTGGACCACTGTTCTGTCTATCATAGGAGATTCTCACTGTATGTAATGTCAGCGTTCATCCTGCCCCCTCCCTGTCCCCTCTAGGCTGCAGATGGGCATCGATCAGGCTGCAATGATGGCAATGGTGAGGCTGCAGCGTTGATGGCAATGGTGAGGCTGCTGCGTTGGTGGCAATGGTGAGGCTGCTGCGTTGGTGGCAATGGTGAGGCTGCTGCCTTTGGTGGCAATGATGAGGCTGCTGCCTTTGGTGGCAATGATGAGGCTGCTGCCTTTGGTGGCAATGATGAGGCTGCTGCCTTTGGTGGCAATGATGAGGCTGCTGCCTTTGGTGGCAATGATGAGGCTGATGCCTTTGGTGGCAATGATGAGGCTGATGCCTTTGGTGGCAATGATGAGGCTGATGCCTTTGGTGACAATGATGAGGCTGCTGCCTTTGGTGACAATGATGAGGCTGCTGCCTTTGGTGACAATGATGAGGCTGCTGCCTTTGGTGGCAATGATGAGGCTGCTGCCTTTGGTGGCAATGATGAGGCTGCTGCCTTTGGTGGCAATGATGAGGCTGCTGCCTTTGGTGGCAATGATGAGGCTGCTGCCTTTGGTGGCAATGATGAGGCTGCTGCCTTTGGTGGCAATGATGAGGCTGCTGCCTTTGGTGGCAATGATGAGGCTGCTGCCTTTGGTGGCAATGATGAGGCTGCTGCCTTTGGTGGCAATGATGAGGCTGCTGCCTTTGGTGGCAATGATGAGGCTGCTGCCTTTGGTGCATTTGGTGTCTTTGGTGCCTGTCCAAGTCTGGGGATCAGCAAGGAAGGATCGTGGTCTACCTGTTACCTACCCGCAATCAACGGGTTTGCCAACCCTCGCTGTACATAAATTTTTTTTTTTAGAATATCTATTCTTTAGTGATGTCGATTTTTATATGTAATAAAGTAGAAAGTGCATTTCAAACAGAAATCCCACTCAAAACACCAAAATATAATCATTTCCTATAGGGTTTTAAAGACAGTGGTATAGGAGGCAAGTTTCATTTTCTCCTCAATTGCTTCATGCATAACTTCTAGTCAAACCTAAACAAATAGTAATCAGGTCGATTTTCAACATTATCAATCAAATCTTCCCTTTGTTTTATGGAAGTTTGCCAATTTCACCATGTGCGGGCAAGACAGGATTTGAAATATGAAAAGGCAAACTAAGCCTTAAAGCTGGTATTTGCTCCCTTTGGTCTGCCAATTATATCATTGAAAGTGTTTAGTTATATCTGCTCAACAAGTGCAAAAACTACCTGTTCACGTTGCCAGAAATGTTGTGAGTTCATGATTTCCTGTGTTCTACAAGGAGGGGTTATGGAGATAGGGGGAGGAGAGATCAGAGGAGGTCTTCATTGGCCTACATCCGAGTAGGCAGGTCTGACAACATGTGCTTAGGAATTCAAAGCTGTGTTGTCAGGGCAAAGAGAAAAACAGGGGTAACAATATTTTTGGCACATCAATGGTTATTTTCTGTAGCTGTAATGTGTTTGGAAGAATGAACACTGGACTATGGATCAAAAAGGTTAGAAATGTATTTTCTACCTTTAAAAAGTTAAAACATGTATACATATTGCATGTATTGCAGAGAAGACAACTTTTTTTTGTGTGTGGGGGGCTCTGACATATGCTTTAAAGGGATTCTCAACAAGGCAGTAAAGAGCCTGGGACTCATTCAAGCCCACAAAAAAATTACATTTATTATTGCAGGAGATGCCCAAAATCTGACTTGTATCTTAGTGCAGACTTCTGGGAAAATGAGTAAGCCAATCACACAAGCAGGAAATTAAATTTTTGGGGATGTTCTGTACACCCCCTGTTTATATTCCATTCCATTTTACAGAAAATTACAGAGCTGCAGATTGTAACGGAAAGAGGATTTTTAATAGCATTCAATTAGAATATGACTTGTGTCGCAATTTTATACTCTATTATTTTTTCCCATTTGGTATTTGTCTCCCCACGAAAGTGGCATAACCGCTTGCCACCCATGCTATAGCCAAAATGCTACTCTACAGCACACCTTCGGACTCACAGATCAGGATAAAGGGCCAATCAAAGTGGCCTTTTACCATGTGATCAGCTGACAGCCAATGACAGCTGATTGCAAGTAAACACAACCTTGTTAGCCGGTAAAGCACAAGGTGAGAAAAAGAGAGCCACTAACCAGCTTGTGCTAGGGACATGTGCATTGATAATCAGGTCACTGATTATCAGTGCAGTCCCAACAGTGCCACCAATCAGTGCCCACCAGCTCATCCTCATCAGTGTCACCTCTCAGTGCTACATATTCGTGCCCATCAGTGCCGCCTCATCAGTGCCCCCTATCAGTGCCCCCTATCAGCGCAGCCTCAACAGCGCAGCCTCAACAGCGCAGCCTCAACAGCGCACATAAGTGAAGGAGAAAATTACCTGTTTGCAAAATTTTATAACAAACTATGAAAAATTTTAGTTTTTTTTCTACATTTTCAGCATTTTTTCATTTGTTCAGCAAGAAATAAAAAAGCCAGTGGTGATTAAATACCAATGATAGAAAGCTCTATTTGTGTGAAAAAAGTGATAAAAATGTCATTGGGGTACAGTGTTGCATGACCGCGCAATTGTCATTCAAAATGTGACAGCTCTGAAAGCTGAAAATTGGACTGGAAAGGAGGGGGGTAAAAGTGCCCAGGTCAGTCCTGCAAAGGCACTATTGGTCAAATCTAAAGTAATTTCGACATTCTGACAACTGTATGCAGTTGATACTATATACCAAAAATTTTAAAAATTGCTTACCATGACCCCAACCTTCAATGCTTCCGGGAGGCACTGGTGATATCCGTGTGTTCACTACTTCCTCAAAATTGCTGGAGTGCATTCTCATGGGATTTCATGCTTCTAAATCTGCAGGAAGATGTGGTGACATCATCCATACCTCCCAGAAGTGTTAGAGGCTGGGGGCCGAGGTATTTTTTTGGGGTGATCTATTTTCCAAGCCATTTGTGGCAGGGACTTTCAGGAAAGCAGACCTTCCATGAAAGATCCGCTTTCAGTTTTTATTTCTGTTTGTGTTTTTCTGTTCTGGAGACCCCATTCCCCCTCACTACTTGCCCAAGAGTCCCATCCTGGAGACCCCATTCCCCTCACTACTTGTCCTAGAGTCCCATCCCGGAGACCCCATTGACCTTACTACTTGTCCTAGAGTCTCGTCCTGGAGACCCCATTCCCCTCACTACTTGTCCTAGAGTCCCATCCTGGAGACCCCATTGACCTCACTACTTGTCCTAGAGTCTCGTCCTGGAGACCCCATTCCCTTCACTACTTGTCCCAGAGTCCCATCCTGGAAACCCCATTCCCCTCACTACTTCTCCTAGAGTTCCGTCCTAGAGACCCCATTCCCCTTACTACTTGTCCCAGAGTCCCATCCTGGAGACCCCATTCCCCTCACTACTTGTCCCAGAGTCCCGTCCTGGAGACCCCATTCCCCTCACTACTTGTCCCAGAGTCCTGTCCTGGATACCCCATTCCCCTTACTACTTATCCCAGAGTCCCGTTCTGGAGATCCCATTCCCCTCACTACTTGTCCTAGAGTCCCATCCTGGAGACCCCATTCCCCTCACTACTTGTCCTAGAGTCCTGTCCTGGAGACCCCATTGACCTCACTACTTGTTCCAGAGTCCCGTCCTGGAGTCCCCATTCCCCTCACTACTTCTCCTAGAGTCACAAAAACAGAAACTAAGGGAAAATCTTCTTAATGGGTATCACAGATTTAAAAAAAAACGTGACAGATGTGCTAACCCTTCCCCGCCCTATCTGCAACTTAAAAAAATATATATATATGTTTTGGTTGGCGTTAGCGTTTAATTTTGTTTCCCAACCTAAAAAAAAAAAAATATATACAGCTGCTATCTGATTTCTTCAAATGGCAGCTTTCACAAATGAGACCCATTGTTAATGCCTGCTAAAAAAGTGGCATAAACAGCGAATCACTCCGAATGACTTTATTATCGCTAACAAAGCTATAGTTGCCGTAATCCAAGCCTTCCGCGCATTCTTGTTCTGTCCTGAGCTGCGGAGACAAATGAAATATTTCACACAGTCTTGAACTTCAGCTGGAGCCAGAACACATTAATAAACGTTCAAAGTTCTGGCTAGCTTTAAAGTGCTGTAGTCAGACAGCAGCGTGCCTGTGCAGCAGAGCTCCTTATATGGCAGCCCAGTGACGTAATGCTCTATAGGCTTGGGACAAGCACACAGGCTATCTTTCATTGTTTGCCGTTTCTACTGGAATGCTCACATCTCATGCTTGGGAGAACTCTGCCTCTCCAGGAACATTGTCCCTCCATGGGACAGCAGCTGCTGCGACCGCGCTCCACAGCTGGACGACCCCAGGTAAGAGCCTGCCAGGGGGGCAGACACTGCAGCCAGACATTTTATCATTTACATAGATACTTATTTGCATCATATAGGTATAGAAGAAAAAAATAAGGCACTTAAAACTGTGTCAAACTATTGTACACATATGCACACATATGTATGTGGCTTTTGTATCAATGTGTGGTTTTTGTTTTGTTTTTTATATTTACTGAAAGCTACAAAAACTTTAATGAAGTATACAAACTTCTGTCTGAAGTTTAGCAGAACTTCAGGACAAACTTCAATGTACTCTACAACAGCAGTGAATAGTATGATCTACATTAAAATGAGACATAACTATAATAATAATAAATATATATATATATATATATATATATATATATATATATATATATATATATATATATTATTATTATATTTTCCTTATTTTAGCACCCAGTGTTTTATGTATATAGATATTTAGATCTCTCTCTATGAATATATAATTATAATATGTATTATCTATTTCTTTTTTTATACTGTATATGTCTTTTTTCTAGTTCAATAATTTTATTGCAAAAATGTAAAAAAAAAAAAAAACCAAATTTGCAATACAAAGAAAGCACCTAGTCCGCACACGAAGGGTGTATACGTCTTCTTTTAGCACCCACTGACACTAATGTATGTCTTAGGTGCTCACATCTGTATCGCTTTCTAATATATATATTATTAAATAAAACTATATACATACACATATATAGATATTCTAATGGTGGGCAGCACACTCAGGTAAAAGTAAGGATTGCCCAGGTGCACTCAAGGCAGGTACATACAAACAGTCCAGTGGTACTCAAGGGTCTTGCATCACCCATGAGTGCCTCTTCCACTGGACTGTTTGTGTTATTTATTTTATATATACATACATATATACATACACACACACATACATGTTGTAAAGCACTGCGCAAACTGTTAGCGCTATATAAATCCTGAATAATAATAATAATTTTATATATATATATATATATATATATATATATATATATATATATATATATAAATATATATATATATATATAAATCTTCCGCTGCCACTCATGTCAAGTTGACCACACCACTTTGCTGTTTCATGGATATAATACATTGGGGTTTATATACTGAAGCTGGAGAGTGCAAAACCAGGCTCACTTCTGCAAAGAAACCAATCAGCTTCCAGGTTTTATTGCCAAAACTTAATTGCACAAGCTGAGGTTAGAAGCCGATTGGCTACAATGCACTGCTGCACCAGATTCTGAGTTGTAGTAAATTTCCCCTATTATTTCCTATTGTCAATTCATATTACTTGAAGAAGTGGCCAGCGAGCTTCGAAAGCTTGCACTACAATCTTACTAGTTGGTCAATAAAAGGGTGTCACCCTAAATCCGACCTTCTCCTCCTCCTACTTCTAATATTTGGAGACCTGAAACTTAGAACATAAAACAGACTTAAGAAGGTATTGAGTTCTGACATATGGTAATGTCCTGTGCCGTGTTCTTGCACACGTATGTTAAAGAGCATGGAGAAGACGGAGGGTCTTGCTGGGGGGAAAGCAGCAGGCAGTCTGGCCCGGGGTCCTCAGAGGTTACAGGCATGATCCTCCAAGGATTCCGCAGCATTCTTCAGTCACATGTTTTTAACCTAAGCGTTCTTTCGCTAAACACAGATAAAATTTTCACCATGTCAGGTCAAAAAGTCTGACTGTGCTGGTAAAATAGAAGGGAGGTCAGCATTTCTCAGAAGTTCAGATTCCTGGACATGCCATGTGCACCGCATTAGGAAAACAAATATTGGCAGGGAAAAAATGTTGTGCTGGTAATATTCACACGGGACGGTCCTGCTGTGCGAGGAGGATCAGTGGTAGGATAGCCTGATGTATATATAACGTGCAACGCCTACAACTGATTGGAGCATCGCTGATAATTAGGTGACCGAGGGGTTGTAAAATATTAACTTTTGCAACTTCCTGTGCTGTGCATTCAGTATAGCAGCCAACATCAGAAAATAGTATTTCTCGGGACAATTTGATGCGTACCTAGTATATCGGTGCTATTCGTGGGCAACGCAAATCACAAAATGGTGTGTTTATGGACTGAATTTTTCTTCATTTTTATTGTGCCACTGTGGTTCTTTAAAAAAATATATATTTATATATATATATATATATATATATATATATATATATATATATATATATACATACATATATACACACACACAGTATATACATACCCCAAAAACCTACATCTGTTAAATCTGGTGTATATAACAAAAGACATTTCCAGGGACAAATCAAAGCTTGCTACTCTAGCAATCAGGGACCGCAAAAAAAAAATACACTTTAAAGTGTATGTAAATTCAAGTGCAAAAATGTAATGTATGGCAACATCCTTAGATATGTTGGCTGCATTCGTTTTCTTTTTTCACATTTGTTTCCTTTATTTTAACCTAATATTCTTGCCATTAACACCCCTCCTGTCCTAGAGTGACAACTGTACTCTGCAGTGTTGTCACCCCTAAGACAGGGAATGTGTTTGGACGACATAACAGTATGGGTTTGATTTACTAAAACTGGAGCATGCAAAATCAGAGGCAGTTTTGCTTAGAAACCAATCAGCTTCCAGGTTTTATTGTCAAAGATGAATTAAACAAGCTGTAGTTAGAAACTGATCGACTACCATGTACAGCTGCTCCAGATTCTGAGTGCACTCATTTTAGTAAACCAACCCCTATGTTAGGACTATATAACAACTCCCTTCCTGCTCCATAACAGCGGGAGGTGTTTTGTAGTCCACAAAAATAGCAGAGAACAATGTTATCTGATAACAGTCCAGAGACAGAGTACAGGAAGTTATCAGCTCACAAGATGTCTAGTTGGATTGCACTTGTCAAACAGATACAATGCACATTGTATTGTAACAGATCAAAAGAGAGCAAAAGATCAAAATTGGAGAAACTTATTGTTAGAATTTACATATACTTTAAGCAAAGTTTGAACAATCCTTGGAGTCGATGCTTTAAATTTTACTCTGGGGTTTATAAGAATGGGCAGTTCTTTTGTGGATCCTGACAGATCTTCCTATGCATGCTTGTTCTAAAGCAGTAGGTAATATGAATCATTCTGAAGTTACATTAGCATTGGTGTCCGTTGTAGGAAACATTCAGATTGCTGTCATTCAGGCACGTGTCTTCTTCAGAAAATGAGTGTTTGGAATGCAGTTATTGGATCTGTCCTGAGATTACAGGAAACATCTGAAAATGCAAATGTTGGTGCAATATGCTGTAGTCTATAGCAACCAAACTTACTGTAATCACAAAGTGTATGTACAATGTAACAATCAATTTCTCCAATTTGCTCCATTCTGGGCTGGTAACCATTGAAAGAGTCTTATTATATCTGTAAGGCAAGCGCAGAGTAGCTGTTCATCTAGCCAGAAATCTTGTGAACTTCTTGTACTCTCTGCCTCTGGACTACCATCAGTAAGCAGGGAGGTGGTACGTAGTCCTAACACGTTCCCGGTCCTAGAGCGACTATGCTGCTCAGTACAGTTGTTCCCGTAGGACAGGAAGTGAGTTATTGGCAGGATTAACAGATTAAATAAAGGAAAAAAAGTGGGGGAAAAAAGGAAAACAAATGCAGCCACCACATCTAAGGATCAGTAAATTGCAATACTATTAAGTTTTGTTCTTGGGTTTAGATACACTCGAAGGCTGGGTTCACACCTCCATGCGGAGAGGCTCACAGCAGGGGTCCACTACGCCCCTGTTCACCATATCAGGTCCAATTTCGGTCCGAATTCTTGGCTAAAATTGGACCTGAAATGGACCAGAAAACGCACAGGACTCTTGTACAATTCGCTACGCAGCCTTCCTGGAGCTGTGTGAACCGGCTCCATTGAGACATGCGCAAGCGGCATACATGCGAATTGGATGCGGAGGAAACCCAGACTAAGGCTACTTTCACGCGAAGGTGCTTTCCAGGCATTTAGCGTTAAAAATAGCGGCTTAAAAAAAGCCTCCCATGCCACCCTAGTGTGAAAGCCTGAGTGCCTCCACACAGTGGCGGTGAACTTGTGGGACAATACAAAAAGTCCTGCAAGCAGCATCTTTGGGGCACTGTAGACAGCGCTCCTAAACTACCCCTGCTCATTGAAATGCATGGGCAGCGCTTGCAAAGCGCTGCAACACGGGCGGTTTTAACCCTTTCTTCGACCACTAGCAGAGGGGTTAAAAGCGCCCCGCTATCGGCCAAAAAGCGCCTATGCGGCGCAGTCCCAGTGTGAAAGTAGCGATAGCTGCTACACGTTACTGCCCATTATGCTATGCAGAACCTAATGGCCAAAAGTCAGCAGACCACAACACTCTACACCATTGTTCTTGAACAGACTAAACAAATCTCCGGACAGGCACAAATTATCCTCCCAACAAAAAACGCAGTGATTTATGTCAAGGGTAAAAAATGGCTGGAACTCTTAAGAAAACAGACAAGTTCCGATGGACAGAACTCTGGAAGAGAACAGTTGTATGTAGATCTGACCATCCCTCCCCATAAAGACTCGTTCACACTGCCATTGACAAACCTGGGATTGCAGGACATTTCTAAACACATATAAAAGGGCACAGAATATTTTTAATGGTATAATTCACACTTTGCATTTACTTGTGTTTATGTACATTCAGTTCAGCTGTGAAAAGAAAATTCTGTGTGATAAGGGACAGATTGGATACTTTTAACATGTCTAAACCAACGGAGCTGCGTATTAGGGCCCATTTACACTGTCCAGCTTCTCCAGAATAAAAATAGCGTGTTCCCATCTCAGCACTACTACGACATGTCCGTTATTCTCTATGTCTTAAACAGTCAATGACAGCGTATCAAAAATCATATAACATGCACTTGATGCGTTGGCCAACAAGTCTTGGTCAATCATTGTTAACCTTATCCAATCGAAAAAATTCAAAATTTTGAAACGTGTGCCCAAAAGTATCTCAACACACAAAGGAAACACTGATGTACGACGATGCACCTAATGCCGCGTACACACGAGCGCATTGTATGGCGTACTTAGTCCATCATACAATCCGACGGACAATCCGTCGTAGTTTCCACTGAACGGACTTGACCACACACGGATACACAAACAGTCCGTCGAAAGCTTGCGCGATGACGTGTACAGCACGTACGACGGGACTAGAAATAGGAAGTCCAAGACACAGCAAAGCACCCTTCCGCCGTGTAAATCCTTTCTGGGCATGCGCCATTCTTAGTCCGTCGAACTAGCATACTGACAACCGTATTGTCCGCTGAAACCAAAGTACGACGGAAAGATTTTTGGAAAAACCGAAATTCTTAGTACTCCGGACTGCACGCTGAAAAAGTCCGCTGAAGCCCACACACGAGCGGATTGTCCGTTGAAATGTGTTTCAACGGACTAAGTACGTCAAACAGTTCGACCGTGTGTACGCGGCATAACGCTACCAAAAAAAACGCATCTCTACGCACATGCAAGATCTAAGTGTTCCTAAATGCACATAAAGGCCAGTACATTTAGAAAACGCAGAAGAACCCAAACTGGGACATAACCCAAATCCAGAATGGCAGTGTGAACGTAGCCTAAGAGAAGATAAAGAGGGCCTGGTTAATAGGCTGTGCCTAGGAGGTATTGTTGAGAGAATAATCTCCATGAAGGACAGCGCTATACTACGATGTATAATTAGAGATGGCAGCATGAGAAAAGCTTCTACTGAAATGTCTCTTGGGTGGATTTCATCATCAGCAATAGGGAAGCAGCATTCATGCAGACATGTATCAGTACCTAACTAGACAGTGACTAACGTGTCATCCACTAAGACAACTGACAAAACAAAATACACTTCAAAGCACCAGGGAGCTTATTGAAAATGAATCAGACACATGTGAAGGAAGATCTCCATACAAGACCCGACAGACACTTTCCCCGAGATACATAAGTGAGCAAGATCCAGTCTGGGAGAGGTTGTACACCATCAGTTGCATCTGACTCAATGCAGTTCTATGGGCCAGCTTTCTGGGCACCATGTCTCATAGGCTTGAGAGCCTTTTCCATAAAAAAAATGTTGGCAATCTTTTTTTTTTTTTACGAGGTAAGTTGCCAGATCTTTTCCAGACCTTCCCATTTGTTTGGGCTTTGGACTGGCATGCAGAATCCAGTGGCATCACTAGATTTGGTGTCACCTGGTGCAGTAATACATGGTGTCACCCCTCACCACTAAGCAGAGGCTAGTGTTTCAGTGCAGCTCTCACACTTAACCTACAATGGATGGAGCCGGGATGGGATCGGGGGGATGCATGGAGCCAGGATGTGATCGGGGGGATGGAGCGGGGATAGAATCAGGTGGGATGGATGGAGTGGGGATAGAATCAGGGGGATGGATGGAGCGGGGATAGAATCAGGTGGGATGGATGGAGCAGGGATAGAATCAGGGGGATGGATGGAGCGGGGATAGAATCAGGTGGGATGGATGGAGCAGGGATAGAATCAGGTGGGATGGATGGGTTGAAGTCGCTGCGACTTTAAGTCGCACATATATGAATGGCCATCAACAAAAAATATGGGGTACAACTTGTCATGTGACTTTGATGTCCAAAGTCTCATGACAATTCTCACAAGTGTGAATGGGGTGTAAAACATGTCAAATACCCCATTGCTGCAGGGCATAAGTGCTTACTACTAAACCACTGTGATGCCCCAACAGCCACTTACAGTGGACAAATTTCCACGTGAAATGCCCATTCGCCTGAACTTAAAGCGGAACTACGGGCAAAATCAAAAATTACATGATGCAGTCTGTCACTAGCATTAACACAGCAGTCTTTACTTTTTTTGAGTCCCTTACTTGTTGATCCTGCCAGTAAGTGAAGATATAGTCGAACTTACTTTATAACTGTAGTAAAGTCATTATACCTAAATACCGCTGACAGGCAGTGTTTTATAACAGAAGAGACCCTAGTGGTCAGTGTGTCGTGGTGATGTGACTCCATTGCGCATGCGCGGGAAGGACGTCACCACAACCTGGCCGATCAATTGGTCGAAGACACAAAACCCAGAAGGAACATTGGGTGAAGATGGAGGTGCCGGGGAGCCGTGACAGCGCTGCACTGGAGAGCTCAGTTTGCAGGCAAGTCTGTCATAGTGTACTATTATGAGGTACCGAGGGACCAGCCTTTTTTATTAAGGGGTATGACTAACTGCCATTTTTTCCAGATAGCTTGGTTTGTTAAAGTGGTAGTAGAGGGTAGACACAACCCAGTTAACACTGAAAGGGGTGTTTACAATGATCAGCATTATATACATATATATATATATATATATATATATCGTTTTTTTAACACAGTGTGCATGGACCCCAACTACTTAAAAGTCTTAACTGTAGTTGGACTTTAATTTGTTAGTCACTTATGTAAAGTCCATCTACTAATCCATCAACCACTACCTTCTCCACTAATTAACAATGCTGCTGTCCAAGGGTGGCTCCACAGATTCAGTGGAGGGGCGATTGTTGCTGCTCGAAGACAGGAAGACAGGAAGTGGGTTACTGGCTGGATCAAAAGCTAAAAATAAAGCAAGAAAAGCCTTAAAAAAAAAGAAAAGTAATGCAGCAAACCACATGCAGTATGCTGCAATATATAAAACATTTTTGTTTTGCGGTTTAGATATGCTTTTCATTGCTGGTCCAGTGCTGGTATTAACCCCCGCAGCACTGGAGGATAACTGCTGCGGGGAGGGGGGCAGAGGACAAAAGATTTCAACTAGGACAGCAGCCCCCAACCCAAGGGACACTTTATTGAATGTAAGTATTCCCCCCTGTCCCGATTTAAAAAATGTATTGGAAAACTTAGGCTTTGAAGTGGAACTAAGGCTCCCTGTACACTAGCAGCTCCTAAACTTGAATTTAGGAGCTTTTGGCGTTTTTTTTTTTTGCCAAAGCTCCTAAACTCAACTCTATAAAAGCTTGTGTGTCCATGTACACATAGGCTTTTAGGATCGTTAAGAGCTGCTGAGGTGAGAGGAGGTTCAACCTTTCCTAAACTCCCTCTCCTGAATGCAGAAAAATCACATTCAGGATAGGAAAGTTTTGACCGCCGGCTGCAAAACTGCGGTAAAATCGTGGAACGATTTTGCCACGGTTTGCGTTTTCCCACAGCCGGCGATCAAGTGTCCATGAAGCCTAAAGGCCACAGAAAACCCCCCTTCCGTTCCAACGATGCAAAACTTGGATCTCTTGTCGACCACTTCTTCCTAGGTTTCTTCTGGGTGTTGGGTTCTCAGCCTCATGATTGACTGGTGGGGATGGTGTGACTTCCACGCATGCGCAGGAAAGTCACTCTTCGAGGCACACTGGTGCTCTGCAAAGAATTTATGCTGAACTGCACATGCACAGCTCAGTAGACATTCAGAAGAACATAGTGAACAGGCAGGTAAGTTTGTTTTATTGCAGAAGACATAGGGGTAGATTTACTAAATTCAAATAGTTGCACTCATTTTCCCCTGAGTTTAGTGAATGTGGTGAAGCTTCGTAAAGAATATCCAATCAGGTGCCAAGAAAACTAAAACAGCCGCCATTTTGGTTGCACCTGATTGGATGATGGAAATTAGAAAAGGAGTGCAACTGCACATGCAGAGTGCACAGTCTATTTGCCTTTAGTAAATCCAACCCATAGCATATCTCTTCTGCATAAAAAAAAAAAATCATAATTTTGTTAGTAAAGGTTTAGTTCCACTTTACTGCATGCCCAAGAGTTTTTTCTTGTTTTTGTGACGGATGGGCACCACAAAGTGCCATGGCAACCATTTGAAGGACGACTTTTAGCCCCTAAGAATCTGCAAACCTAAAACAAAAGTGTCATTTCATATGAAAGCGCTGTACTCATCATCGTTCTACGGATTCCTCTATGCGATTACTGGGAAGAAATGTAGCGGGGTGGTGGGAAATATCACTCCCTTCATTCCCGATTATCTTTCACACATTTCCATGCATTACAATAAGTTATTTAACTAGTTAGTAATCTGGTCCTTTAAATGTAAGAAGACAGACTTTTCAGAAGAGGCTCGGAGTTGGACTCATCTCATGGTAGACCAGAGCGACGAGTGACTCAAGTCTTCCGACCTGGCAGTAACAGACAGACTTCCCACTGTATAAACACAAAATGTAACACCAGCAGAGCCTGAAAGAGACTGCTGATAAACTGCGTGAATGTGTGAGCCTTCGTGAGCATTGACAAGCATTCCAAGCGTTATGATAGACGAGCGTTTTAAAAGTATTTTGCAAGCATATTTCACAGGAGTTTTTATTTTCACTTAATTTCCTGGAACACGCTTTTCTACATGTTACAGAGAGAAGTCCGCATGTAAATGTAGCATGCAGAACCGGGGAACAAGATCGATCAGTTCACTGCAGCGCACAAAAACGGAACTGAGCGTCATGGTTTAATCCTGATGAGTGAATGTTTGCATCTCTTTGCACTGAAAAGTGTTCTTATGAATAACATTCGAGTATCTGTCCTAGATGACACTACAGAACACATTCACTAATGGCCCGTACACACAATCCGAGTATCTTACTACAGAACGTACAACCTTTTTCGCTTAATAGTCGCAAGTAGAAATTGAATAGGTAAATATACTGACTAAACGAAAATCGTACGATCTGGTATAGTACAAGAAAAATTTTGTGCTTGTCCAATCAAATAATATCGGATGAACTGGCGGGATCAGCTTTCGAAAGTAGTGTACACACGATCCGAAAATCGTATGATTTTTCCTCGGACAACAGTTTTCGTATGATATTCGGATCGTGTGTACGGGCCATTAGGATGGCCATACATTTTACAATTTTCCTTTAGATTTACCAAAACCAAATAATATGAAGTCAAACCTAAACACTTAATATGTATATGCAATCAGGCAGGCCCTTGCACTACATAGTTGAAGGTAACTCTAAAGGAAATCAAACAAGAAAATTGTATAATGTATGGCCAGCTTTGCGTTGGTCAGCTCACTTGGGGTCCTTTCACACAGGCTTGTCCGCTTGCTCAGCAGGGGATTGAGCTGCTGAGCAGGTGGATGACAGGTCCGTCTCCACTCACCGTGCTGAGATGGACCAGTCAGAGTCCTTCTCTCCTCTATGGGGAGATCGGATGGCAATGAAAGTGGCTGTCTGTTTTCATCCCATATGATCCCCCAGATGAATGGAAAATAGGGTCACCATCTGTCCTGATTTCATGGACAGGACTGGATCGGATAGCAGCAGGTGTCAATGGACATGTCACCACTAACATCCGTTGCTCCATAGGAGTGAATGGAGGCTTCGAACAGGTTCGCCTGAAAAACTGACAGGTGGACCTGATCGGAAAGCCTGCGTGAAAGGGGCCTAAGCAGAGAGAGACTAACAACGCAGCCATGGACACAGTAGAGCAGGGATCTCCAAACTACGGACCTCCAACTGTTGCAGAACTACATGTCCCATGAGGCTTTGTAATACTCTTACATTCACAGAAATGACTAGGCATGATGGGAATTGTAGTTCCTGAACAACTGGAGCTCCATAGTTTGGAGACCCCTACAGTAGAGGTTTATATTCATCTCGGTGGATCTATGTTGCTTCTATACCATGCTCCCTCTACACCGAGAACTAAGCAATCAAAAATTGCTGATCTCTCAGTTCTCAGGTCCGCTCTAAGCACTGTCAGTCACCACCCTGTGCTCTGCATCTCCAGGCTTCACTGAAGCACTGGGCTGTGACAGGGATGGTAGTGGCTGGATCAGGTTCTAAGGGGCTCACTGGAAGGCTGAGCCAGCTGCTGTTCAGGCATCTGGGCAGATCCTGACATAACTGTCGGGATCCCTGCACAGCCTGGAACGGCCCTGTGACAGCTGAATATGGGTAACAGGAGTGCCGAACTAAGTACACTACTGTGAACTACAGAACTAGGGCCAAAAAGCTTTGGACATACTTATCCTTTAAGTTCTCTTCCACACTGGCACTGCATTGGTCCATTTTTGACCTGTGATTAGACAGATCAAAAACAGCCTGCAATATATTCCTATGTGTGATCGTACATAAACAGTTGTGCATCCATCCATTTTCAGGTTCCTTCATATTATTTGAACCAAACACAAAAAGTCTGTTCACTTTTGCAGATCTGAAAGGATATGAGCGGATATTGGTGGACGCAGCTCCATCTACATCCAAGCACCCAAAGGGATTACAGGAGTTTGTTTTTCCTTCATCACAAGATGGAAGAAAAACCAGAACAAAACACAGAGGTCATAAGTGACGTCCTTTTCTGTTCTAATCTGACTCAGCAGGGGATCAATCTATGGATCTCCTACTGAGAATCAATGGAGAGTAACCGTGTGAAAGGATCCAAATACATCATAGGCCTTGAAATATCAAATACTATTTCATCCAATTATGTTTGTTTGTTTATTTCAGTACCATAAATATCAAATACTGCATAACATACTGAAAAAGGGAAAGTGAAATGAATAAAGGCGGCATAGAATATCGCTGCTAAATAAGGTAGAGGGGATGTCAAGGTTTGGCCCTGTGGCCCACAAGTGTCCCGTCACTCTGTAGCTATGCCTAGCTGTGGTTCTTTGCTGCTTCCATACAATGACGTGAGTACCTAGCATGTGTGGAATGACATTACTCTGTAGAGAGGAATGCTAGTCAGGGTTTCACAAACACCATCTATACTAAACTGGAATGGCAAGTAATACTGTGTGTACTTTAGTAGGATAATCTACTGCTACGAATATAGATTCATTTACCACCCAAGAGTCAGAGAGTAGAATTTAGTAGCCAGAAGGCATTTTAGGCCGTGTCCTCACAGATCTGAGGACACAAAGTGGGGGTGCTAGTTAAGGTGGAACCCATAACAACGTGATGTTTTTTAGGGAACATACATTCCACATTAATAAGTACCCTACCAAAATTAGTGTGTGCTGTAAATTGCCTCCAGTGTTGCTCTGTTTTTTCTTGACAGAGGCTGACATTTTGCTAAACCCCAGAGCCCCTGAACAGCAGTAAATCATAGAGCGGAACTAAAGCCATCAATTCAAAGGTTTCAACAAACAGTTACATTCCTGGAATATTTGGATCGCTAACTGTCTGCAACTGTGTTTGCTTGTGTCCTCAACCAAACTGTCAAACCATCAAATGGCTGGTGACATAACTGATCACATGTGCAGCACCATGGCAGTTGTAGATCAAACAGAAGCAGCTTCCTTGACTGTAAAGGATAGGAGGGTTTAATTCCGCTTTAAGGCTGTCAGCAGATTGGTCTCTACAAACTCGGCAGTGCCTAAAAATGAAGAGCAACTGAGCATGTGCAGAGCAGGGCGAAACAGTGTATTACTGGATTTCAAACAGTATAGGCACTTATTTTTAGGCTGGGTTCACACTGCCATGCGGTCGGTAGGGTAGGGGTCCAGTGCATCCCTGTTCACCGTTTCAGGTCCGATTTCGGTCCAAATTTTTGGACCAGAAGACGTACAGGACTCCTGTGCAATTTGCTCCGCAGCCACCCCAGAGACGCGTGAATCAGATCCATTGAGAGCCGGTCACACTTCCTGATGTGCAAATTGGGCAAACCCACATTCAATTTGCAATAATGTGAACCCAGCCTTAATGTTTTACATAGATATGCCTGCAAAAGGGACCAGCCTGAAGTGTTCTAGCAGGACTTCATTTTCTGACTAAAGTTCCACTTTAAACACTCCACACAATAAATCACTAGTCTTACTCTGAACTTTGTTAAAATAAGTGCGGACTGCACTGTCAATTGCCCATTCAGGGCAAAATAACAGGATATGTTAATAACTGTCTATGTCCTTAGCGTCAGGGCCCTACAAGTTTCGGACTAAGTAGACTAATTACTGGGAGGGTTTAATCCAGTTCACCTGGTCTAAATTGGGACAAGTGACAGTGTGCAGAAGAAGAAGCCTAAAAAATCAGTTGTAGATCAAAAATTGGAGCTTCCAAGGTTGTATTGTCTGGAAGGATGCCATTGACATGTACAATACAGGAAAAGATAATGGTAGAAACTAAATGCATACAGTTTTAGTCGGCCAAAAATCCAATAATTCTGTACAGTCAATTTTCTGGTTTACACATATCTGCCACAATGCACATATAGGCAGGTACCAAATATACTTTCCACTTCAGCTCCTTATATCAACCCTCTACCTCCAGTCCTCCCAATAGATATTCAGCACCATCACCATTGTCCAGTTAGCTGGGATATGATCTATGAAGCAGTACTGGCTGTAGCATGTAAATCACAAGACTGACTGGACAAAATTAAAAATGCCTTGACAAGTAAAACAGTAAACATATATCTCAACTGTGTATTCAGAGTTCTACTTTAAGCCTTGCCATAAGAAGGAAGTCTTTGGGTTCCAGGATTAATGAGCCAATTGTGACTATGTAGAACAAGATCGCATATTAACCCCCAACTTTATCAAACATACACAAACATATTATTGGAAACAAAAGACGAGTTTCCACCAAAGTAGGTCAAGGCGATTATTAGACCAAGTAAAAAGAAAAAAATATGTATAATTGATGCTTCAATACTCCGGAGATGAAGTGTACCAGAAACAAGGGTGCAGCCAACCAGCTGAGAATCAGAACATCCCTCAAAGCTCTACCAGCTGCTCTTCAGATGCTCTGGCAAGGACTTTGCTAAGGAAAACACTTTCTACTTTGTACTTCCACAATTCCCATGTACAGACTTTTTCTGCTCAGTCTGAATTTATCAAAACATTAATTTAAAGACTAAAGGATGATGATAAATATAGCCATGTTGTGCAGTTTTTCATGAAAATTCCTTGAAATGTTCCCTTATAAGGCCTTTCTGCATTAGACCCGTGTAATGCAAGGACCCATGGCAGCTTCTGACTCACAGCTCTGTCATGCGACAGCATCAGATGGTCAGCCAGGGAACATAATACAAGATTTGTACAGACTTCTGAAAACTTCTCATAGTTTTTTTTTTCCCAGGGCATAATGGAGATTTTATCTTTTCTGGAAGTCAGGAGTAATCTTAGGGGTCCGTGCACACCTATGCACGTGTTAGGGGCACTGTGATGCACATAAACGCATGATCAACACATCATCAGGTGATAGATTTGCTTTGAAATGCTATTCATTCTAAATGCCTTTCCCAAAGTACATTATAGTACATATACAGTGTAAAGAAACACACCTACTTATTAGTGCACCCCAACTCACACATGTGAATGCACTGTACACCGTGGTGTGCCCTGTTGGTCAGAAATTGTACAGGTGTGCTTTTTCTCATGTTGATGCTTGTTAAAGCACACGTTGCAGTAAAATCCAATGTTGCTTACTACAGGAAACTGCTATACAATATATTAGAAGGGCAAATGTGTACCCAGAGAAGTCAAAGGATTGAAAAGGACTATATATTTGCCTTACTGCCATCCACTACCTGAGATACCTAGGCATTACAATCCTACTGGTGAGATCCTGGGAACGATGAAGATCCCCAATCTTGCGTGAAGATACTTTTGCACTGCACTTGAGTGTCTTCTCATGAGATTTAGGGTACTCATTGTTCCCCCGTGATTCTCATTGGAAGGATAGTGACACAACACCCTACAATCCAGAAGATGGGAGTAAGGCTTGGCTGTATTACTTACTTTATTCCTCAGTCTAGCAGGCTCTGGTATTCTCCCCTTCTATCTGACACCCAGGGTTGTGGGAGGGCTCTTAGCATTTTGTACATTCCGGAATGCCATAAAGAGGAGGCTGGTAGGGGGACCGGTCGTACAGATGCTGGGTGCATCTGCCGAAGCCTGCCAGAGTGAGAAATAAGTTAAGTACTACACCTCTTCCCTTAGAGTTAAAGCGGTTGGTAATAAAAGCATAAACATTTTTTTACCTTAATGCATTCCTTGTATTAAGGTAAAAAATGTTTAGGTGTTAGCATCACCCCTCACTGCCCCCTTTTACTTACCTGAGCCCTCATTCAATCCATCGCTGTGCACATCTGCAGCTCTTCACTCCCCTCATTTCCAGGTCTCACTGGGTTTTGCTGGGGCACTGGGAGCCATTGGAAGGGTGTGGGCACTGCCGTCTGTGTCAATGGACACAGCAGCTGGGTTTGAGTGAGCGCACACAAGAGTGTCCCCATGGAAAGCGGCTTCCTATGGGGGCACTGGACATAAAGGAGAGGCCAGGTGCTCCGACGGGGGACCCAAAAAAAGGAGGCTTGTAGTAGAGCTGCACGATTAATCGTTAAAAAAACCCACAATCTCGATTCACCCCCCCTGACGATCTCTTCTGCTGAGAGTAGGCGATTCTTTCATATAAGCAAGTAGAGAGATTATCTGCTCACACCATCAAAAGAAAGCATCCTGGGCAATCTGCCAAGTTTAGAACTTGAAACATTGTAACTAATGCTTACTTCTTAGATCAAAGGGCAAGAACTTCTTGTGTAAACAAATAATCTGGGCAGTCTGCCAAGCTTTCAACCAGTTTAAATGCAGGAAGTTTAACCACTTAAAGTCTAATCTTTTTCTGACACTTCTTTCTTAAGTTAAAAATCAATATTTTTTGCTAGAAAATTACTTGGAACTTCAATAAATAAATAAAAAAAACAGTAAAGTTAGCACAATTTTTTTTGTTTTGATGTGAAAGATGATATGCCATGATAGAACCATGATCTATCTTCTAAGCAAAAAAAATATCGCGATTCTCATTTTAGCCAGAATCGTGCAGCACTAGTTTGTAGCTACTATTGCACAGAGCAGGCAAGTATAGACATGTTTGATATTAATAAAAAAAACTAAAAAATTACCTTTACAATCACTTTAATTAAAATGTTAATGGGAATTAAACCCTCCTATCGTTTTCAGCCATGGAAGCTGCAATCTTGGCCTCTGTTTGATCTTCAAGTGTCATGATGCCGCATGTGATCAGTTATGACACCAGCCATTTGATGGTGTGACAGTATGTTTGAGAGCATGGGTGGACTGACAACTCATGGGGCCCCCGGGCAATAGGACATTATGGGCCCCCCCCCCCAGGCAATCAGACATTATGGGGCCACACAGTATACACAAACACACACAGTATACAATCACACAGTATACACAGACATGCTTCTATTGGCTGAGAAGGTACTGGAGGGGTGGGGCAGCTATAATCCCAGGATTTTTAGACCAAAAGGATGTCGGTAAGGGACAAAAACACAGATTTTAACATACTGTCCCTGGATTTACTGAGGCTGGCAACCCTGATGGGGCCCCAGGGCAGTGCCCGAGTGGCTAAATGGTCAGTCTGCCCCTGTTTGAGAGCAGAACAATGTGACCGCATCATTCCAGTTTCATTTTGTCCCTAAATTATATGTATGAATAGGTAAATAGGGGAAACCATATTTGCTTTGTACATATGTAAGTTCTGCTTCCTGCTTTGCAGCACTACCCAGCAGCTTTACTTTACGGCTTCTTCCCACAATTTAAGTCTGTAAGTCAGCTGACTCATTGAAAACCCCTCACCCTGTGTGGCTGATAGTTTGTATCAATGGCAGTCTTTGTAGCATATAATCTATAAATCACTATACCTAATACAATGACAGAATTATAAAAGGGAGAGCATACATAAATGTGGAAATCACACCAAAAAGTACTTTCATAACTAAACACTGCAATGCTGACTCAAAATATGCTATTCTCTCTCTCCAATTATGAATGAGCCCTAATTTGGTTAATGGCTGTGGCAGTTGGAAGGGATTGAATATTTTTTCACAAGAAACTTTATTCAATTTGCCAGCAACAACAATGCTGAAATATTAGTTTACTATTTTCAGAAGCCATTCATTTTTGCATGCAACTTGGATAGTTGAGGACCCTGGAAGATCACCAAAACCTGTAATCAGGCTTGTAATGTGAGTGCCTTCTTTGTATACCGATAGTTGAGAGGTAATTAAGTGAGTTTACAAGAAGGAATGAGCTCATGGTGGGCCTCACCAGGGTGGTTATGCTTACTAGTAAAACAAGAGCATTCGGGAGGGACAGTGTCATCAAATTCTGAAGTGTTGTCACCCTCATAATGTAACACTCTGGGTGGTTCATAAGAATACATGCCAAATTCTTTGCCAGACAAAACCATTCCCATGTATGTGTTACAGCTGTATATTTAGCTTCTTAAATGGAAATATCTGAAAGTGTATTCATAGCAAAAAAATCTAAAACCCTGATTTTTTTTTCACTACCCATCGGGGAGATTTCTCCTCACATCCTGCCTCAGGAGACACAACAGCAAGTTGCACATAATCTCTCCAAAACAAGGGAAAATCCTCTCTTAGTTTTCATGGGAACAGATGTCCTCATTGGAATATTTCTTCTCCCATCCTGGGTCAAATGTAACATTTTAGATTTCCCATCACTTTGTCTTCTGGCTCATATAGAGTGACTCTTCAGTAAGGATGAGCTCAGGCGTGTTTGCATGGTCCACGTGCAGAGCCCGCCAGGATGTCGGCACAGCGCTGTGCTAATCACAGGCAGTGAGACATTGCCCCGATGCATGGCTGCAGAGATCGGGCAATGTCTCACTGCCTATGATTAGAGCATCGCTGCGCTGACTTCCTGGCGGGCTCTGCACGTGGACCATGCAAACACGCCTGAGCATATCCCTACTCTTCAGACAGAAGACACAACCAGCAATCTAAAAAAAACAAAAAAAAAACAAAAAAAAACGTACAGGTTCCAACAATCTATATTTTTGGATATTGATACACTAAAGGCCTGTTTACACCAGTCCGCTTGCTAAAATGTGTGCAGGGGCTTGTGTGGGTTGTGTAGGGGCAGATTCAGGTGGAATTGATTGGGCCACCCATTGTCCTCTATGGGGAGGAAGATGTCAGCAAACATGTGTCTATGGGTCCATTTCCATCCTACTGCCCCATAGAGTAGAGTGGGCTCCATCCTTTTCCACACTGCATAGCGGAGCAGAAGGGACCTGTCATCCCGCTTGCTCAGCGGGGATCAGCAGAGAGATCAAATACTGAGCAGGTGGACTCCGCTCGGACGGATCCGCCCCGTGTGAAAGGGGCCTTATGCAGCGCACTGCAACACCTTAAGACACTTTTAGGATAGATTTGGACGGGCATCTAAATCCACCAATCCTAACTGCAGGTAATCACTGGCTGTGTAAACAGTCATGGATAGCTTCAGCCACTGTCAGCATGTCATTTTTTGTATAGGATGAGCATCCACAGCTATTTATGAATGTTCACACAGCCAGCAATTACTGATCTTGGCTGGGAACACAGAGTGCCCAGTCGCTGGCTACACAAATGGTCATGGATAGCTGTGGCTGTTTTCAGCCCGTTATTGTTTTGAATGGCCACAGCTCTTCGCACACACCTGTCACTCCAGCTGCAAAAATCCACGGACGCTTACCGCTGCAGTTTGCTGGGTGTGCTACTCGCTCGTGTCAATGTAGCTCTATGCAGATCAACGTATATAGGAGGAAATTTATTAAAGCTGCTGTGCCAATTTTCTGGCGTTAATTCTTCTTCATATGACATTTTAGGTTCTAAAAGTGACTCGTGCACCAAGTTCAGGTAGTTGTAAAATTCACCACTCTTATGCCGTGTTCCCACGACCGGACTTTTCGACAACAAAGTTCAGACGGAACGAATCCGTTGGACAATTCGATCGTGTATGGGCTTTATCGGACCTTTTCTGTCGAAAAATCTGATGGACTTTAGAAATAGCACGTTTCAAATCTTTCCGCCGGAACCAGTTCCCATCGAGAAAGCTGCTCGTCTGTATGCAGGTCCGATGGCCCGACGACGACGCAAGGGCAGCTATTGGCTACTGGCTATTGAACTTCCTTTTTCTAGTTCCGTCATACTCCATCACATTAAACGATTAGACTTTAGTGTGATCGTGTGTAGGCAAGTCTGTTTCAGCAGAACTCCGTTGAAAAGTCCGTCAGAGTTCTTTCCGATGGAAAGTCTGGTCATGTGCGGAATTACACTGTGGTGCACCGATTGCTCCAAATTTAAAATAAAATACAGAGTTTGTGTTCTGAGAATGTGGAGCTAATTAAGACCAACTCTCTTCTGGCGTACAAAGAGAAACTGGCACAAACAGATTTTGCGAAAACGGTCTTGCATGCATTCGAATAGTGGCACAGCATGTACCAAATTAAAATGCATGTTCTAGACAAGCACATAAAATGCGCACGCTGCACCACTTTTAGAGCACATTAGAGACACATTCACAAAATCTGTCTGCTCCAGACTATGAATTCCAGGAATAGAGTGTATGAGCCCCGAGTGCTATAGTGTAAAGTTGACAGGTCCCTAATAAGTCTATATACAGCTAGATCATCCTGTGCTCTGTAAAGTACTAAAGTATGTCCAGAGTACTGCAGCAAACGAGGGCGTTTAGTATTTGATGAGTGACACTATCGCTAAGAGTCTGGTGTTGAAATAAAGTGCCTCTAGCTCTAAAGGCTGGTCTGTATAAAAGGAGGACACACACCATGGTGAATACTAGGTCATAGACAATGATGAAATGCAGGTGCTGTAATGGCTAATGTACTGTATAGCTGCGTGCCACATGTGGGGAATAATGACATTACATCACCAAAACACAATCTGGACGACACCATCAAAGTATGATTAGATTATCTGGCCTGCTCACACAATCCAGCGTAACAGGAAATCACCATCTGGTTTGCAGATAAGCCCCTGGGGGAAACTCTGACTAAAGAAATACTTCTATTCAAGGAATAAAGGTGGATCTATCAGTAAGCTTATAACACCCTCTGCATCAATGTTCAAGTCCTACACATGTATAAAACTACTAAAACAGTACCCAATCCTGCATGCACGTTTTCCTCATATAAATACTACACCAAGTAATTTTGCATTTGCGGCTTCCTTCGACCACACATGCCCCCTCTCTCTCAGACCGACAGGACACAATTGTCTGTGTGGCTCGTCTCTACAACCATACACCAGGATGGTCGACAATGAATGGGCAAAAAATGTCTACCCAAGAATGACTGGGGATAGATCTGCCTATTCTCAAGTCCATTTCAGCCCTTCCAGTACCACAGCGTAATCTAGTTATATGTGGTAATAATACATTTCTTTTTTATCCATAGATAGCGGCACAAATCCCAGATAGCAAGCAACTGAGCTGCAAGTTTGAAAAGAACTTGCTAAGCTATTCCTAGACTTGCCAGGCTTCACAAGTTTGTTGCACAATTGCAGCAAGTCCACATTGCATGACTCCATATCAACTCCAGCTCTTGCTGTAGATTCACCACTGTAACTTTGCTCTTGCTAGAGACTTGCCACGTAAATTTGCTACAAATTGGAAAAGTGTCAACTAGAACTTGTGCTTTTAGTGTTCTGCAAGTGTACAAAATGGCAGTGAAAAATTGCACATTCACAAGACTTACAATTCAACACTGCCACATATATGTGAAAAGTTATTTTTTCCATCTGGGATGGAGTTGTGAACCACGAAAAAGGTGGAGATTTCCTTTATGGAGTACTCTATATTAATAACAAGATCCTCTCTTTGCTGCCCATCCCATTCCCTTAATAGCCCAAACAGTAGAAGATGTCACAAAACAATTTATTTTTCTTGGAGAAAACACAATTTGGGACACAACAGTCAGAAATGTAACCATACGCAAGACACGCTTCGCCTTTCAATGCACTGAGCTCCAACGCACAAAGTTTTGCAGTGCTACATTGCGGGTGTTTTGTCTGCTGCTTCAACATTGCCCTAGGGGTCTATTCAAAATGAATTGCACCACAGTGGTTGGGTTTTACTGTGCATTACTGTAATGTACCAATGTGAAAGGGGCCTGAGTGT
Source organism: Lithobates pipiens (assembly GCF_037356315.1). Taxonomy (NCBI): domain Eukaryota; kingdom Metazoa; phylum Chordata; class Amphibia; order Anura; family Ranidae; genus Lithobates; species Lithobates pipiens. Next base: position 105,006,585 of record NW_027507748.1, read on the forward strand.
CTAAGATAACGTGATTTCTACCGAAAGTTAAGATCAGAGTCTTCCCCTTCAGCAGAAATCTGTTGACCAAATGCCTAGGTCCACATGCCTGCTAAAGTCTGGCATGCATAGGCCGAATATCAGCCAGTGTCGACCGGTTGAACATAACCGAGGGACGGGGTTCTGTAGCCCACAGATGTAAACTTGTCAGAACTGACAACATTTCTTAGATTTTCAGTGCACTGGATATTTATTATTTAAGACTTTTATTAGCATTATCTAACAGGCCAAAAGGGACAAACAAACACTTTAGAGTGGAACTACACTGCTGTGGGCCCCCAGAGCTCTTGCCATAATGTGCAAGTATGTATGTTAGGGCAGGTTTACCTGCTTGAGTGCCCCTCTGCAACGTCTGCACTACCTTCTGTTGCCGAGTGTCTACCATCTTCTCCCAGGCTTCTGTCCTCAGCCATTGGTCATCCACAGATGGCATCACGCATTATTCTGACACCCAGGTCTACTGCAGTGCGCATGCGCGATGGCCAGTATCCAATTAATAGAAAGAATTTTAGTCAGAAGGTGAAAAGGTTTTTTGGCAAAACTAGACATACTCAACCCACTAAAAAAATTTTTTTACTTTTCTTACAAATTAAAACTTATCACGAACAGCTCAAGAAAAACAGTTTATGGGGGAAAAAAAGTAAAGAACTTGAAGGCTATGCTGTGCTAAGACACTGCTTTTCTCGTCATACCCCTTGGGGTAACGTGACCTGGATGTATTATACAACAGCAATACCTATAGAACGTCATTCCCTGAGGTGATGGGAAAAGTGACAGCTGCCACCCCGGCATGTAAATTGCAGTATAAATCAGAGGGTGAATCACCCTGACAGATCTTCATCTGGTGATAAATACAAGCACCTGCCCTTATGTGATGTGAACAGGCTGCCTGACAGCTGGAATCTCCACTGTACTGCAATAATATACATTACCCCAGCCGTGAGATAATTTTCCTGAAATTCCTGCAGTTAGAGGAATTTACAATTAAACAACATTTTAGCGTTACAAAAGGAAAATGGCTTACCCAAGTTTCATTACCGCTTGTGTGCCGTATGCCAGGTACGGAAAATTCTCAGAGTCATGGAGCCAATATGTCTAAAAAGTTTTAGCTTGCGTCTAACCTTTCAGAGCTTTTTCATTTCTCTTTCTTATGGAAGCATTTATTTTTCCTTGAAACAGCTGTCTAGGGAGAAAATGTTACTTAAAAAAATAAAAAATGAAACAAGTGCCTCAACTATATCGTTGTGGCACATCTTCAAGCTCTTTTCTCCATAACAATTGTAGAGACAGCACGTCAGTGCTGGGTAACAGCTCTCCTCAGACTCGCCTCCATTAATTCTGCAGGGCGTTTCTCTAGGTTGCCATATCTGGGCTGAATGTGAGAGAAATCAATCAATCCCCTACCCACACCAACAGTGTGGATGGAGGAGTCTCCACTGCTGGTTACTGTCTTTAGGCAGCCATGATACGATAGGATGCAGTTACTATTTGGCTGATAATTTTGCATCCTGCTCAATTTTTTAATTGGCTTTTGCCTAGCCAGGTGTTGCTTGCAGGGCCAACCCTCTATGGTCATTATGTGATGTAGTCCAGCCATCTATGGCTTATGTGATGTAGCCCAGCACATGACTCCTCCAGCACTACAGAAAAGGCAGCTGGTGATGTCACTGAGGCTGTTCTTTAGAAGATGTTGGGAGGGCTGGGGCACAAAAAACTACTTACCCAAAGATAAGATGTAAAGAGAACCTAGGTTTTGCATATGCGGGTCAAGGCAACAGATACATTTTAAAGCCAACCCACCAGTAGCTTATACTTCGCTTTACTACCCCCCCCCCCACTTCTTAGGTGCCATAATAACGAGAAGAAGCCAACTATCCGGTGTGAAGAAGGTGAGGGAGGTGCAGGAGTTCAGGGAAGGTGAGCATTAATATAGATATTTGATGGTTGCTGTTGTAACCTCCTGTAAATGCATTTAAGCCTCTGACCTAGGAAAAGTATGAAAATCAGGAATGTCAAAGAAGGCCTTACATGCATACTTTTTTTGAGCCAGTACTGAAGAAAATAGTCAGTGTGAAAGTCAGGTAACTAAGGAGTGGTCAGCAAAAGCGGACTCCCGTGTTTTTCTCATGATAGTTTACCATTAAAGTGGTTGTAAACTTCTGAAATAAAATGAACAAAGTATATCCTTCTAAAGGGTGTACTTGCCTTGATCCAAAGCACAGAATGCAAGTTCTGTCTGCTCTGTCATTCCACTGCTATCTGCATGAGTCGCTTCTAATGGCGCGTACAGACAATTGGACATTCCGACAACAAATCTGTGGGGGTTTTTTTTCCGACGGATGTTGGCTCAAACTTGTCTTGCATACACACGGTCACACAAATGTTGTCGGAAATTCTGAACGTCAAGAACATGGTGACGTACAAGACGTATGACGAACCGAGAAAAATTAAGTTCAATAGCCAGTGCGGCTCTTCTGCTTGATTCAGAGCATGCGTGGAATTTTGTGCGTCAGAATTGTGTACACATGCTCGGAATTTCCGACAACAAGCTTTGTTGTTGGAAAATTTGAGAACCAGCTCTCAAACATTTGTTGTCGGAAATTCCGAGCATAAATGTGGTCGGATTTTCCGACAACAAGCTCACATTGAACATTTGTTGTCGGAAATGCCGACAGTGTATATGCGGCATTATACCGGGAAATTTGTCTGGTTCAGTAGGAACTGGATGAATTTCGATCCATGTATGTCCATGAGAATCCAACCTATTGATCAACTTCTCACAAAATGGGACTGCTGGAACATTTTTGTACAATCAGCACTGCGGTGCTGTTCAGTGTATTCTGACAGCGGGTAGCTGGAGGAGTATCCCCATTATCAGAGGGGAGCATACAGGGGCAGCTTAAAGCAGAACTTGAGTCATTTTTTACACTTTCCATCTAGTAAATCCTCTGCCCCTAGCGGTTTTAACTTTGGATAGTAAAACCATTTTTTTTCTGCAAGTTAATACCTTATACAGCACACTCTCTTTTTCTTGTCTGGTAAAAAGCCTAGGCTTATGACATCACGCACAGCTCTCTCTCTCTCTGACTCTAGAGAGAGTTTGCCAGAAGGGGGGGGGGGGGGGGTGAGTCATAAGAGGGCAAATGAGAACTGCAGAGCTGGAGCTGTGGCTTTGTTTGACTGTGTAAATCCAGGAAGTAAACAGGCAGCAGATTCAGCTGTCCACAGTTAAAATGGATGCAGCCAGACTCAGTGGAGGGAGATTTCTACAGCAGCTTTCCTCTCACCTCCTTCTCCATTGATTTTACAGTATAGCTTACCTGAGCCAAAAAAAAAGAAAAAAGAAACTCTGCTTGGGGGGGATCACTGCACTATGGGAGCGTTTCAATGAGGGCTATATTAAGTTTGAATATCCAAAACCCTTTGAAACCTATGGATTTTCTAAGACTTCTTATAGGATTTTTCTTGTATGTTTCCAGACTTAATAAATCTGGTTGAGTGTTTCACAATACCTATGTGTACTTCTACCTAACTTCACAAAGCTGATCTGCCAAAGCGCACAAAGAACAGTCTTCATGCAGTAAGGATGCACTCCGCCATACTGTGAGCCAAGCTTCTGCTAGTCGTAGCCGGAATATCTAAGTACCTGGAAACAGGACTGCCCTGCAGCAATATAAATGAGGTAGTTTGCACTCTTGCATTCAGTTTCAACTTTGTACAATTTCTTCCTCCAGGTGCTCCTCTGCATCCTAAAACACTACAAGTGCAAAGTGCACTTGAAATTGCACTGAAAATGCACTAAAAGTGCACTTGCAAGTGCAGTCACTGTAAAATTGAGGGGTAGATCTGAAATTAAGGGAAAGCTCTGCTGATTTTATTATCCAATCATGTGCAAGCTAAAATGCTGTTTTTTTATTTCCCTTGCATGTCACCCTCAGATTTACAGCGACTGCACATCCAAGTGCACTTTCAGTGCAATTTCAAGTGCACTTTGCACTTGTAGTGCAAAGTGTATCTGCCTTCCATAAATAAGCCCCATAGTGTTTGGGTAACTTTTTTTCCGAGCTGTTGGTACAAGTTTATGTATAGGACTGTGGTAAGGGCTCCAACACAATGTAGCCTATTTATATAAAAATCTCAGTCTCAGCATTCACACAGTCTTAATAATTCACAAAAATTAGCGACGTTTTTATTATCTCTATGATCGCAAGCGCCATCAAATGACTTTAATATGGTATTTACCTGATTAAGGCATTTTAGGAAAATAACGCATTACGACAACTAGATGGAGCTGACAATCATAGGAAATAACATATGAAAATTATTTGCAACAGCTGTGCAAGTGCCCAGACATTCACAATTTGTTTTATAAAGAGACCCCAATGTGTTGATAGCATATAAATACCATAAAGGAAGAACAATATAAAACTTCCAACACTAGTAACACTGACACAAGTACTAGTTCTTTATTTATTAAGGCACCAGTGGAAGCAATAAAAGGGGCAGCAGCAAAAGATAACATACACAGTTTGTGGCTTTGACTGTTTTGGTATATCCAGCAAGAGAAAACAAATGGGAGGGATGCAGAGCTGCTGAGAGTAGTTGCAAGACACTCTGCAGCTCACATGTGCCTTTCTTTGTGGGCTCTTAATTGATGGAATGTACAGTCCGATACTACGTCTTTAATGCAAGCAAGATACTGGCATTGTTATTGGACACATAACAGGGACGGTAATAACAAAGGTTTGAGCCTGTACAAAATAGATCATCATTGATGTGGCTAGGGCAGCATGCACTCTGTACACAGCCCTGGGATCTTTTCACAATGTTCTATGCATCCTCCTTATAGTGTTACTTCTGATTTGTTACCTAGGTCGTAGAATTTGTATAGCACTCTAGCTAGGGGCATAATAAGTACATTACTGTGGGATGTTGAAAACCAGTCAAGGGGTCCAAAAGAACCTGAAAAGCTAGAGCACATGGACTTCCACTGTTGTCAATAGCATTAAAAGTTAGGTGCCTACCCTAAAGCCCCATACATACGGGCCGATTGCTGGGCGGCATTGGCCAGTTTAATCAATACTGGCCGACCTTTAGCCCGTGTGTTTGGCAGCCGGTCCGTCAGAAGCCAGTCGTTTGGGTAACGGAAAAAAGCTTATAGTATGTACCAGGCTTAAGTTTAATAAAAGGCATACATTTCTATTGGAATTGCTCTAGCACTGGTTACAGACACCAGTAATACCAGTTGTAGGCTCTTCCATTATTTCTCCACTCTAAGAAAAGGACACGATTTTTCTCATTTTGAGAGGTTTTTGCTGTTCTAGAGTGCAATCGTGTGCATTTTAGGCAGGCCAAGGTCAACTTAGCAAAAAAGTGATGTAAGGAAAAGCCTTTCAACATATAAATATTTTTTTAAATCTTGGGTTAAAAAGAGGAAACCAGGGTGGCTGAAACCAAGGTATTACCTGCCAATGATCTCCGCTCTTGTGTGCTGTTTTCCTATGTATTCAGTATCGGAACTGCAATAACCTGATTAATGAGCAGAGCCTCATTTTCCACAGCTTTTTTACCTTCACAAATGCACCATGTATTTATCCAGTTTAATGATCCTTGAGATCATATAATGGTTTCTATTCATAATGCAAGGACACATTTCATTCAGAATCAACATCATATATGACATTTAAGCACTTGGAGTTGAAGTTCTTTGACATAAAGGATGCAATTTTGCACACAGCCTAATACATTATTTTGCTATATCTAAACCAGTAACATTAGAGATGCGTACATAGGTTTTGATAACTGGAAGAGTTTTCACATTCGAACATAAGCTGTATTTTCCCTTTTCAAAATATCGTTTATTTTTCACTGGTTAAAAAAATTAAAAATACAATATAGTTTAAGGACATTACCTATATCAGAGCAAACTTTAACCAAACTACAGTTACAAAAAAGAGCCAAAATGGGGCAAAAGGGCCCGGTCTATTTTCTATATCAGTTATTCGCATTGTGTGCAGGGTGACCTGGCAATATTTATTTTGACATGTTCCCCAACTTGTGCAACGAATGCTACACTTATGCTTAATGCTATGTATAAAAATATATTTTAAAGAAAAGGAAGTATACAAATGATAACAAAAAACTACCTATATGGTCAGCTTTAGCCAATATAAAACTATTAACTAGTATATACTGACGTATAATGATACTACAATGAATATTTCTAACTAAAAAAAAATGTTAACTAGATTATGCTATGGGAAAAGGAGTAAGTTCATGTTATTGCACCCTTGGCTCCATAAATGTTACCAGTACAGTAAGTCCCCTACTTACGAACAAGTCGTGTTCCGGGAGCTCATTCGTAAGTCCAGCAAGGATCAATGCATGCAGACAAAAGCACTGATCAATGTGTTCTGGCGGGGGAAGTCCCCCCATCAGAACACAATGGCACAGCTGGGGAGATCGCTGCAGCAACATTGCTTGTGTTTGTACTGCGATCTATCAGGTTTTTATTCGCTCAGCCCTCTGGGTTCAATGAAAAAAAGCGTTCCAACACACGTTTGCATCTTTGAAAGTTTGCAACTTGAAGGTTTTTATGTAGGGGACTTACTGTAGTTGTGTGAGGCCAAGACTGGTCCAACTGCTCTAAAGGGAAGTGATTACTAAGCATCCAAACCAAAACCTAGTTTACTTTAATAAATATCTATGCTGCATAGATATTAAAGAGAAAAAAAAACTTTTTTTAAATTTTCTATTTTATTTTTAATAAAAGATTTTGCTCATTTAAACTTATTTTCCCTTTTCTCTTTTCTAGGTTAAAAAAACTGATTGATCAAGAAACAACTTACCAGTCAAAAAAAGAAAAAGAGAACCACAAGAAAATAACCAAACTTCGAGATGAGCTTACAAAGCTGAAATCGTTTGCATTAATTGTAGTCGATGAGCAAGAGAGGTTGACGGAGCAGTTACAATTACAAAGTGTCAAGATCCAAGAGTTAACATTAACTGCCCAAAAAGCACAGGATAAGCTCAACATTGTAGAAGTAAAGGCAGAAGAAGAGGAACAAAAAGCAAACAGACTTGAAATAGAACTTCAAACTCAGGAAAGTAAGTTCTTCCAAGAGCATGAATCCATGATGGCCAAAATAACCAGCGAAGAAACCCAGAACCGCCAACTCAGAATAAAGCTGGCAGCACTTAGCAGACAAATAGATGAGCTTGAGGAAACAAACAAGACTCTGCGTAAAGCAGAGGAAGAACTTCATGACCTAAAGGAGAAGGTGAATAAGGGAGAATGTGGAAACTCCAGCCTTATGACAGAAGTGGAGGAGCTGAGAAAACGTCTGCTTGAAATGGAAGGCAAAGATGAAGAGCTTATGAAAATGGAGGAACAATGCAAAGATCTCAATAAGAAATTAGAAAAGGAGGCCTTGCAAAGCAAAACTCTAAAAGTAGAAATTGACAAGCTAAGCAAAAGGATTAATGACCTGGAGAAATTGGAAGATGCATTTAGCAAAAGTAAACAAGAATGCCAATCCATTAAAAGTGCCCTGGAAAAAGAACGAGCCAACAGCAAGCAATTGTTTAATGAGCTAGAAAGTTTAAAAGTTCGAATCCGGGAGCTGGAAGCTATTGAAGTAAGGCTTGGGAAAACAGAAACTGTACTCAAAGAGGATCTCACTAAATTGAAAACTTTAACAGTGATGCTTGTGGAGGAAAGAAAGACCTTTACCGAAAAGATCCGACAAACTGAGGAGAAACTCAAATCAGCCAATTCACAACTACAGCAGGAGCAAAACAAAGTGACATGCATTACAGAAAAACTGATAGATGAAAGTAAAAAATCTCTTAAGTCCAAGACAGAATTACAGGAAAAGCTGCAAACTGTCACTAAAGAAAATGAGGAGCTAAAAAGCAAACTCAGAGCGGAAGAAGAAAAAGGTAACGACCTTATGTCCAAAGTGACCATCCTCAAGAAAAAATTGCAGTCACTTGAATTAATTGAAAAGGAGTTTCTGAAAAACAAAATGAAGCCAGAAAATAAGCAGTCTGAAACACTGTACCAGGAAAACAATAAAATCAGAGAACTTAGTCAAGAGGTTGAAAGGTTAAAACACACACTAAAGCAGATGAAAGCAATGGAAGACGACCTCATGAAAACAGAGGATGAATATGAATCTCTGGAGAAAAGGTATTATAACGAGCAGCAAAAAGCCAAAATGTTTTCTGAGGAACTTGAAGTAGTAAAATTGGAACTAGCAAACTATAAGATGGCTGAGAAATCAGGATCTTTCCAAGAAAAAATTCTGTTGACTAAGTTAAAGGAAGAAGAGGCAAAGTCTGGCCACCTTTCAAGAGAAGTTACAGCCTTGAAGGAGAAGATCCATGACTACATGAAAACAGAGGACACAATTTGTCGTTTGAAGGGAGATCATTCAGTTCTTCAGAGGAAACTCATTCAGCAGGAAAACAGAAACAAAGAGCTAACTAAAGAAATGGAAAATCTATCCAAGGAACTTGAACGATATCGTCGTTTTAGCAAGAGTTTGCGGCCCAGCCTTAATGGAAGGAGAATTTCAGACTTTCAAGTGTTCTCAAAGGAAGTGCAGACAGATCCGATATTTAATGAACCGCCTGATTACAAAAGTCTTGTTCCTTTGGAGAGAGCAGTCATAAATGGACAATTATACCAAGAAAGTGACAATGAGGATGATGACACACAAGATGAAGACTCCCCTGTTGCTTTCAAATATAACACATCCAACAACAATAGCTTAAATAACAACAGAAAATTAGTATCACCATGGACAAAATCTAACCAACAGGCACAAAATGGTAAAGTACAATTAAAACAGAATGGAAATTACATCCATCCAGGAGATATGGTCCTCACACATACACCAGGTCAACCATTACATATCAAAGTCACACCAGATCATGGACAAAACACAGCCACTCTTGAAATAACCAGCCCTACCACAGAAAACCCACACTCCTTTACAAGCACTGCTGTGATACCAAGCTGTGGCACTCCAAAACAAAGGATAACAATCATTCAAAATGGTTCCTTGACTCCTGTGAAGTCAAAAGTAACAGATGGATATGTCACACCAGATCAAGTGGTGTCCCCCTTTACAATGACTTCTTTTGTAAGACCTAGGTCACCTGACTCATGTGGTTCCATAACTCCAGACAGAACAATGTCCCCAATCCAAGTACTGGCCTTAACCAGTTCTTCAAGTTCTCCAGAGCGTGTACTGTCACCAGAGCCAATGGAAGTTGGGGGAACTCATGCTGTTTTTCGAGTATCACCCGATAAACAAGCTGGATGGCAGTTTCAAAGGTCAAACAGTTCTAGCTCAACTTCAAGTGTCATAACTACTGAGGACAATAAAATTCATATCCATCTAAGAAGACCTAGCAGTCCTTTCACTCCAGTACAAGAGAAAAGACATTCACTAACGAATGGAATTCCAAGTAAACCCACAAATAAAATCACCAACAGCATTACTATAACCCCAACTGCTACTCCACAATCACGGCAGTCACAATTTACAGTAAGTAATATCCATACCTGATCTATCCCAAAAACCCACTCCTACCCAAATCCTCTAACAAACCACCAAAGTTTTGCAACCCTAAACAATTGTAAAAACATTGTTTTAAGGAGATCTGTTGTGCATGACCGGAAACACGAAACCAATGTCTGTTCCTATGTATTATTTTATTCAGGTGTGCGTACACATTGTATGCTTTTTCATTTACAATATCTGTATGGACTATATGTTTTAGTTTGCACATGTATTAAATACCTTAATGTATTATTTTTCCACAAACACTGTGCCTAAAGTCATTGTGGTAAACCTAAACTTCATAACATTTTTTCTTGGTGACTTTTGCTTACATATAAAACTTGCACTTAACTGTCCATTTTTTTTGCCTGGCATACATTCATGGTTAAAATACTCTTAAAGGTAAGAATGTGGTTACAATTCTTAGCACGGTATAATACCCCAAATAATTACAATGAGGGGGGCCAGAAAATATATTTATGTGATATGTATATAGTAATCAATTTATTCACATTTAAAGATATACTACAGATTATGTCGAAAAGTTTGTGGACACTGCTTCAATTTTTTTGAGTTCAGGTGTTTCCAATAAAGAATACAGTTAATACTACAGCATACAACAAAGATGTATTAGACCATTGAGCACTTTGAACCTTTTGGTATCTTTTCCACCAGGACTGAGCCCCTGCGCACAAAGCCAGCTCCATACAGACATGGTTTGTTGAGTTTGGTGCAGAGAAACTTAAGTGTCCTTCACAGATCTCTGCCTTTAAACCTACTGAACACTTTGGAATGTATTGGAATGCAAATTGTGAGCCAGGTCTTCTCATCAAACATCAGTTTGACCTCACCATTGTTCTTTTAAATAACTGGTTATATATTCCCAAAAACACACTGCAAAATCTTATGAAGGCAGTTATAGACGTAAGGGGCATAGGGGTGGGGGTTGCTATATTGTTACCTATGGCATTGGAAGGGGATGGCCAACAAGCTCATATATATATATGTGATGCTCTGGTGTCCACAAATATTAGGCCATATAGTCTACATTAGACTTGTTCTTTGGCAGCTACTGGCTATGGGTTATAAGGACATGTTTACTGTACTGTTCACAGTGATTACTAAAGACCTACAAGGCTGTGTTACACACTTTTTCTAGCTTCTTGTGGCACTTCTGGGTGTTTATTTTGCCCCTAAAATGGCCAGGATTTTTAATGTTTAAAATTGACATTAAAAATGTAAGTGTATTGGCTTCTTTCAAGAGTTTGTATTGATTTAAAGTGGCTTCATCACTTAAAAGGAAAAGATGAAAGAAAACTGTTACAAAGTATAAAGTGAAAAGAACGTAAAAGGCTCCAACACTTCTCCCTCCTTCCATGCATTATTATTGGCTAGTAGTTCGCTCATCATAGTGATGGGCCAATTAAAACCTGTAAGCCCTTGTACACACGGTCGGACATTCCGACAACCAAATCCGACGGATTTTGTCCGAAACTGTTGCATACACACAGTCGAACAAAGTTTTCAGAAAATCCGATCGTACTTAACGTGATGACGTTATTTCGTTAGGACGGGACTACGTTCACGCTAGTAGCCAATAGCTTTGGTCTAGGAATTTGATCTGAGCATGCGTGGCACTTTGTGCGAACGGAATTCTCTACACGTGATCGCACAAAGTCCGATCGGATCATGTTGTCAGAAAATTTTATAGCCCGGCTGGAAAACTTGGTCCGTCGGATACTCCGACGGAAACAGTCCGATGGAGCCCACACACGGTTGGATTATGCGACAACATAGTCCTATCGGATATTGTCCAGCGGAATGTCCGACCGCGTGTACAAGAGCTAAGGAGTTGTAGGAAGCAGACAAGCTCTGACACTACCCAGCAGTGTTGTAACTGGTGTGTCCATTTAGATTCCTGCACTATATACCTGCAGCAGCTTTTTTTCTTTTTTTTTAATTGACAGAGTCACTTCAAACAGTGATAACAGTAAATGATAGGAACAAGGAGAGAGGTGGACATACTGTAAAGTCGACCATAGATGGATCAAAAGTCAGCCGGTTCCAACTGAACTTTTGATCCATCTATGACAGGGTCTCCAAACTTTCTAAACAAAGGGCCAGTTTGCTGTCCTTCAGATATTTGGGGGGCCTGACAGTGGCCAGCAGGAATAGGAGTTTATTTTAGGCATTAGTGGGATTAAATAGTGTCCTATCTTTGGTATTAGGGGGAAAAATAACGCAACATTGTTGGTGTCAGTGGCAAGAATTATGCCCCATTGTTGATGTCAGTGGGCAGAATAGTGTCTCCCATCAGTGAGATGAATAGTGCCCCAAGGGCCAGATAATGACAAGCAAAGGGCCACATCTGGCCCCAGGGCTGCAGTTTGGAGACCACTAATCAATGGGCAGGCTGGTTGTACTGAAGTCAGTCTATCGATCAACTTCTGTACAACCAGCCTGTTTTTGTGCAATCACTGTGGGTGGCTATAGCTCCCAGCAGTGTTCATTGTATTCTGATGGGAGGAGGGGGGACCTCCCGCTGTCAGAATACAATAGCACAGCGGAAGGGACAGCAGAACACAGTGAGAGTTGATCGGGAATCAAGCAATTTTCTTTCCTTCAACCCATAATTAACCACTTGCCAACCGCCCACCATTGTTATACGTCGGCTGCTTGAAGTGGAATACCATTGTTATGGCAGCAGCTAGCTGCTATAACCCCAGTATCCACTTCTTCAGTGGGCGGTCGGCTTTCAGATAAAAGTGGTCTCAGCAGTGGATTCGCCACAAGATCATTTTTAATTGGTGGTGGGAGAGGGGCCCCCCACCTCCCGCCGCACTCCAGTGACCTCCTTTCGCTTACTGGAGCTGCCGGCAGTGGCGGAAGCCATCTGAACCTTCTCCCTGTGTGGTATGGAGCTGAGTGAAGGGAAGATGGCCCCTACCTGGCTTCATACCATTGCAGGGCAGAAGCGACATCAAAAAGTCACTTCCACCCATAGCTCTTAAAGGGACATTTTTGAAAAAAATTATTTTCAAAGAAATTTTTTTTTTTTAATTGCATTTTAGCGTAAATATGGATCTTTTTGACCCCAGATCTCATATTTAAGAGGTCCAGTCATGCTTTTTTTATATTACAAGAGATGTATGTTTGGGGGTTCTAAGTAATTCTCTAGCAAAAAAAAGTTTTAACCGATTCAGCCCCGGAAGATTTTATCCCCTTCCTGACCAGAGCACTTTTTGCAATTCGGCACCGCATCGCTTTAACTGACAATTGCGACAACATGCGACATTGCACCCAAACAAAATTGTCGTTCTTTTTTTCCCACAAATAGAGCTTTCTTTTGGTGATTTTTATTTTTTGCGCTATAAACAAAAAAAGAGCGACAATTTTGAGGAAAAAAAGCCATATTTTTTCCATTTTGCTATAATAAATATCCCCCAAAAATATATTTTTTTAAAGAATCAATTTTTTTCCTCAGTTTAGGCAAATATGTATTCTTCTACATATTTTTGTTTAAAAAAAAAAAAATAAACGCAATAAGTGTATATTGATTGGTTTGCGAAAAAGTTATAGCATCTACAAAATAGGGTATAGTTTTATGGCATTTTTATTATTAATTTTTTTTTTTTACTAGTAATGGCATTTCAATCTGCGTTTTTTAATCAGGACTGCGACATTATGGCGGATACGTTGGACAATTTTGACACATTTTTGGGACCATTGACATGAGCGATCAGTGCTATAAAAATACATTGGTTACTGAAAAAATGTCACTGGCAGGGAAGGGGTTAACTGTGTCCTAGTTTGTGTTCTAACTGAAAGGGGGTGGACTGTGTAGTGGAGATGACAGATCGCTGTTTATACTCTGTATGAACAGACGATCTGTCTCTTCTCCCCTCAGAGAACCAAAAACTATCCAAAAAACACTGGAAAAATTGTGAAGAACAATCTATTGATTTATAAAAGTGTTTGGTAACTATTACTATCATTTTATGAGGTATTAAACCATGATGGAAAAGAGCAATTTGTCCATCTGCTTTTTTTTACAATAATTTTTTTATATACAATTGTGGGCACACACACCAAGTTATCAGGATACAATGAATATATGAAGGCAATTATTTTACAAGAATGGTTGGCTATGCTAACCAGATATAAATAAAATAAAATAAGGTAAGTTACTTATGAAACAATGATTTTCTTGATTATTTTGTGAATATCTATTATTTATTCAAATGGGAGAATGACATTTTTATGCCAGACTTTCCTGCCATATGCTCCAGTTTTCATTTATCTTAAAAAAAAAATTGTCAACCAAAAATATATATTGTATACTGGGTTCAAAGATTGCAGAAAAACAACCATGAGTTGAGTTGTGGGAGGGACCCATTCACTCCCTACAGAAAACTACAGGAGGGGGTGGATACAAGACCAGTCTACCTGCACAAGGAGAGAGAGTAGCAATAATGGGTCTTAATGCAGTGGCAAAGTTTCACACTGGATTAATGCACAGATCTGGAAGAAATACACAAAGCGCACCAAAAAAAAAAAAAAAAACAAGTTAGAAACCCCATGACTTTTTTTTTACAGAAATACCCCCTGATGTTTTAGACAATATTTGCTCACCGTGGATTTTAGCTTAAAATCAACCAAGTTGACCCCCAAATGGGTGTGGCATTTTATAGATAACACACCTACTTACATTATTCCCTGGAAGTAGAGATGATGATCTTGGTTGCCTCTGAACACATCTCTAGCCAAACTCTGAACGTGCGTTCTTTTTTTTCCCCCAATAAACTGCCGACCAGGTCATTTCCACCCCACATCTCATGAAAGAAGCTCACATAGAAGCTCATCAGGGTAAAAAAATGAGTTCCGAGTTTGAAGAATGCCCACGCTTATCTTTACCAGGGAGAAGGAGGGAATCGCCAGTGAAATGTCTCTACTAAAATTGTATAGACATTCTATTGTGCCAATTGTTGGTGGAAGCTAATTAACCAACCTGTGCTTTTTTCATTTGGTGTGAAGAAAATAGACTAGCCAATGCAAACTTGAAAGCGCTCTGTGACAATGAAACCAGCATAATTATATCAGAATTACAAACAAATGATTTGTAGTTATCCGCTTTGCAATTATGGAGAAATCAAACTCCAGGATTCATTTTTTTTCATCTTGGACAGAAAGAGAAAGGGTTAGAACCACTGTTGGGTTTTTATTGTTGCTCCTGTACCCATTGGGAAGATTTGGTATATTGCCAAGTGATTACTGAGACAAGAAGATAGCAAAATCTCCAACACAATGGAAATGTTTATTTTTAGAATGCAGAAGAATGAGAACCTCTATCAGGACACTGCTGTCAGTGAGAGGGGATCTTATTTATAGGAAAGTAATGCAAGCCATCGATAATGCAATTTTCTTTCCTGCGACCATGGGTTGCAGGAAAGAAAATCAACAGTCAGTGTTGATGGGGGAATCCCTCCCACAGCACTATTGTGTTCTAGCGGCAGGGAACCTTCCCTGATGGAAGAACACAATAATCAATCACTGCTAGCAGCTATAGCCGCCGGCAGTGACTGCATGCAAAAAAATACAACAGGTTGATTATACAGACGTTGATCAATGGATGGACTTTAGTACAACCAGCCTGCCCAGAGATGGATCAAATCTTGGCCATTCTCTGCTGAACTGGCTGAGATTTGATCCATCTATGGCCAGCTTGAGTGACAGTAAATTCCCTCCACCCCACATAAGTCTTGGTCCCTGGCTCAATTCACACTATTTTGTGCATGCTAACACATAAGTGACTACATTTTTTACTTGTGTTGACATGCAATGTATTAAGGAAGCCCATTCACCTTGAATGAACTAAATCAAGCCCCTTTGGGTAAAAAAAACACATCTGCCCTATTTTCGGTCAGCATGGGGCACTGAAATGCACAGTGCACCAACATGTGTTGTGTTCCATTGAAGAGCAGGTGGTTCGAATCATATAGTCCCACAGGGAGGAACTCAGAATGAACAGCAACCACACTGCCACACACATATACAGCATGTTGAAGGAAAGGGGTGAATCAAGCCTAATAAAAACCTTCTTCACATGAATCATAATTAAAAATGAGCTTTGGCTAGAGTTGGGCTTTTATCGCTGATGATTTAAGTTTACTTTTGTAATAAAACTTAAGGCAGACCTTTACCCACCAGATACACTGAGTCTTTTTCTGGCTACCATTCTCTCCTAAGCAAGAATGACATCTCCTCTGCAGAAAGCCTCCCGAGATGTGTACGTCACATATCCAAGGGTGCTTTGCGTTCCATTCACTACAGCTGGAGGTGGACAGAGCTGCAGGACATCATCAGGGTGCTGGATGCCTGAGCCAGGAAGAGGTAGCTGGCACCTGATGATGTCCATAACAAACATGTCATTATGGAACATGGTGTGTCACAGTGGTGCAGCGAATCACAGCATGACATTGCTAGATTCCCTGGGCAGTAGAGTGCAGGAATTGTGCATTACACAAAAAAAGGCAAGAGGAGGGGAAAAATATTGGGGGGGGGGGTGAAGTTCCTCTTTAAGAAGCACCCAACACTCCTTTCATCCACAATAGAAAAAATAGACAAAAAGACTGCAGATACAGGCACTCTTCAATATGGAGGCTAGCAATGGCCACCCCTACATTTCTTCCATGACAGCTTTACTTTAAATAAAGGTCACTAGCTAAGAGAAAAGACTTACATGCTTCAATAGGGATATTGACGTATACAGAAACGTGACTTCAGTACAAAAAAAAACAAAAATTTATATAGTTCAATTCGACAAACATTCCATTGCGAAAAAAAAGTTGTGAGTCATTAACCAAAATTTCCGATTTTTTCGTTTTAACAAATAATATGGAAACATTTCTTCAGCTTATTCAAACAGGCCCCTTGAATTTACATCAATTAGGTCCATTGGCGAGGGAAATCTGGGACATATTTGTGTAATTGAAGCAGATGATGCAGTTGAATGGGTGCATAAGTGGAATAACCTCATCACGCAGACATCTGGGCTACGGCAGAGATATTAACACACTGCTCCTGTTAAAGGTTATTTATCTTTCTAACAAGGAATGATACTGCCTCGTACTTTCCAACTACATTATACTAATGACGACAGAGCTACTGGAAGGGATAAACAGGCTTCTCTTCTATGGATTTGATGCACTAAATTCTGATAAATCAAACATGCACATCAAATGAGAAAACACGTATGACCCAGACCAAGATTCCTTGGCCTTTGTATTCTTCTACAAATACAAATTAGTTATATCTCATGAAAATTTAACGCTGATCTCCAAGCGTGATCTTTATTGCCTACATATATTGGTCATGGTTGACTTAAAATGATTGTAAACAATCACCTTGAAAACAACCCATTCCGTTTAAAATAATAAGGAAAGGCAAAACATTTATTTATAGATTAAAAAAAACATTATAAATACCCTTTTCCTCTTTTTGATAAGTGGTCACATTCCGTCTGTTTTCCGATGCATAAGAGCTGGGGGGAGGAGACAAAGCAGCACACTGAGATTCCCAGTGAATGGCTGTGCAGTGGGGGCGTGTCAGGATAAGTCTGATCATTGGAGGATAGAAGGTCGAGTTCCCAGCATAGCTAGAGAACTGAATACAGTGTGCTCTCCTGCTTAGTGTGGTCAGGGGACTGGGATTTCACACAAAGCAAGCAATACAAATAGAACAGGAAACTTCTTCATAGAAGTACATGGTACAGCAGGTACATATCAGGAATATGAAATGTTGGGGCAACAAACACTTTAAAGCAGAACTCCAGGCTCCACCCAAAAAAGGTCTACTGTAGCTGCTGACTTTTAGTTTAAGGCTGGGTTCACACTGCTGCGGGGGGAGATCCGGATGTGATTCGCACCGCAAATCACATCCGATCTCCGTAGCGATGCGAGTTCAGCCATACAGATAGTATGGCTGAATTCGCATCGCTCCCGCAGCAAACTCGCACGGGACCCTTTTTTTGGTCCGCAACAGAATCGGATCGCATGGGGGTTCACACCATGCGATCCGATTCCTGTGCGAGTCGGCAGATCGCACTGCGATATGCGGACGGATCTGGGGGTGTCATTAACATATCATAGACACTCCCAGCCGTCCGCATAGGGCAGTGTGAACTGCCGGCGGGAGTAATGCGATGCGGGAAAACGCCGCGGATTCGCGGCGTTCCCGCATCGCAGCGGTGTGAACCTGGCCTTAAGGACACTTATCTGCCCCTGGATCCCGCAATGTCCTCACCCGAGCGGATTCTTTAATCGGCTTTGGATGCAGGCGCTGGCATCTGAAGTAAGAGAAATGGGGAGTGAAGCAGCTTTCCTACTGCGCCTTGTGAATGGTCCGTTAGTCTTCTGGGACCTGTGATGTGAGAAAACTATGGGGGAAGAAGGGGAACTGAACCGGAAGTGGGAGCGGGTACCTGTCAAAATTAGGTACTTGCTCCCCCCCACCAAAATATGCCAAATGTGGCAGTGGATGGGGGGACGGTGCAAACAAGTGGAGCCTCCCCTTTTGAGTGGCGCTCCGCTTTAATGGGTGTCTGCATACGTCATACCTGATGAGCAGCTGAGAAGCTGAAAATCACTGTAGCAGTTGGTGCAACTCTAGTGACAGTCGCAATCTTCCTGTACAAACATCTTCCTCACTGCTCTAAGGACACAGGGGAGTTGGTCACTTGGCACAGTGCATTCAATGAATACAAGGCATTGACTGATTGGACGAGGTGGAGATCATGACATCAACACCTCATCTGACCACTTGGTCCAATCAGAGAAAGTCTATTATTCATTAAAAAAAATACAAGGTGATCCGTGAATGGCAACAGGGTAGGTACAAGAATTAGACTTTGTTTCAGCTTCTTGCAATCCCCCATGCAGCACAGCTCCGACTGAAAGAGGGAGAAGCAGCACAGGAGGCAATGGGAGGAGAGGAAAGTGTTTTGGGCTTGTCCTGTCACTGTTTAGTCACAGGCTGGAGGAGGGACAAGACTTTTAGCAAGTAAACCAGTTCCCTGCTATGTATTTCATCTGTGTATTTCACTGTTTGCCTGCAGTTCTGCTTATAAATATGTCCATATCTTCATACCGATATATTATTTAAGGTTCAGGGGTACAATCAAGTCAGTTCAGTGCCTTTGGCACAACCTAAAGTTCATTTCAAAACCAAACAACATCACAAACAACAACTCTGGAGACACTTTGAGCCATTTCAGCCATTGCCCTCGCCTGCGATGATCAGGCAATGTGATGAATGGAGGAAGGAACTGCAGTGACCTATTTTGTTTCCTATGTTGCATTATTATTCCCTTTATTTCTTAGCAACCCGATTTCTGCTAATGTTCCATTTTAGCAAAACACTTGAAGGCTGTAAATATTTTTATTCAGCGAGGGCAGGAAGACCTTGGGGTATATTTGATAACTTCTAAGTAGTCTACAAAAACAGATGTTGTTTGAAAATCCTGCTTAGCAATTTAGAACGCATTACTAATAAAACAATTCTAAGAAAATATCTCGTAAAAGACGGAACTGTGCAGAAAACAGCTTCTTTGTTTTGGGGAAAAGAAATCACATTTCACAACCCTTATGCTTCGCTGCCTATAACGCTATAAATTAGATCCTAATAGAGTAGAACTATAGTCTTCGCTCAGAAGAATGCAGTTATTTTCCTACCCTTTTAAGGGTCTATTAAAAGTTTCTATTGTTGATTGGTCACCACTGGGTGCTTCTTTTACCAGAAGTTTTGACTAGCCTCCTGCTTGCCACTAGCCTATATCGAAGGTCTCTCTACCTTTTTCAATTATCGGTTCACACTACATTATGAAGGATCCATCAGGAAGTGTGAAACCATCCTTTAGCTATGTATGAGACGTGGCAACCAGGTGGAATTGGCAATTCTTTTTTGCGATCTCATAAATAGCGTACCCGAGGAACATGAGAAGCCAGCACGTGATCCAACTTTTTATCAAACAGTAAAGGTGAAATAAACCAGTTAATAAAATCCATGTTGATCTAAAGTCAAAACATCCCCCCCATTTTGGAATTTTGGATAGGGTAAGGAATAGGTAGAACTGTCCATCTGTTTTATTTTTATTTTTATCCATATATGTCCGATTGTAGGGATTTCCCTTCACCTCCTTCCTGAAAACACAAGAGTAAATGAGAAGATCCCTCATCAAAAGGACCTTTTAGTTGTCATCGAAACAAGTGTCCCCATTGGAAAATCCCTCCTCTATTCTCGTACTTGTGACATCTCAATATCTTGGATTTCTTGTTACAGTCTTGGTGGCAGGGGTTCCAACTTCTCAACACTATGGCCGCTGATCCCCACTGAGCAGGCAGATGACAGGTCCATCTCCACTCACTGTTCACAGTTCCACTCTCCTCTATGGGGAGATCGGGTAAAAACAGACCGCCTGTCCGTTTTTATCCAATCATATCCAATCTGATCCGCCAGTATCAAAAATAGGACCACCATTCGTCTGGATTTGGTGGACAGGATTGAATCGGATGGCGGCAGGTGTCAGCGGACATGTCACTGCCATAGGCGTGAATGGAGGGTCCAATCGGGTCCACCTGAAAAACTGACAGGCGGACCTGATTGGACAGCCGTGTGAAAGGGCCCTATATCTATCCGAAATAGAAATTTGGCTGAAGGAACACTTTAAATAAAAATGCTGGTTGAAATAAATGCATTGCTCTGTAGGATGGTACTCCTCATACCCTGACTTCACTTGGCGCAACACCTCTCCCCAGCTTTCAACATCTTTGCAGCTTAGAACTGTGCATTTGATCTTCCCCAACTCATAATTCCAGAATTGTGTGGGTATCAAAAGAGGCTCTGCTTTAATTCTAAATAGGGGATGGATAAATTATTATGCAATTCAGGATCCAGCATGATTTTTATTTTATTTTTTATATAGGAACCAGCTCCACTCACAAAATAAAGAAAACCTAAAAATGCATGCACAGTGTTTTCCAGGTATTCCAATGGCTCTAGTTCACACCATGCAGTCAGTTTCTGGTCAGTGTCCAGAAACTGACCGGAACTGACTGTACTGGTGCAATGAAACTGCACAGATCTGCATCTGGTGTGAACTGGCCCTAAATGGACATAGGGGAAAGACGGATGTACATAAACAGGTACAACGTATGTAGGAGGATTTGTTTTATCTGTTTCACTTGAGGCCAGTCACTTTAGATTTACCAAAACCATATAATATGAGGTCAAATCTAAACACTTTCCATTTGTATGCAATCATGCAGCCCCTTGCACTACATAGTTGAAGGTAAATCTAAAGGAAATTTAACAGTGCGTAGCCCTACTTTAGGCTACTCGCACGCATGCAGATCACCAATTTTCAGTCCTATGGGCTGAACAAGGGAAATCAACTGATTCTCCCATGCACACTAAATAGCATAGATCAGGGATCTCCAAACTACGGCCCTCCAGCTGTTTCAGAACTACACATCCCATGAGGCATTGTAAAACGTTGATATTCACAGACATGACTAGGCATGATGGGAATTGTAGTTCCTGAACAACTGGAGGGCCATAGTTTGAAGACCCCTGGTGTAGATGGAGGAATCTCCCCTTCTAGCTATTATATTCATGCAGCTGCAGCACCCCCAGCCACCTGACTGCCTGAACAATGATCAGATTAACCTTTTCAGCAGATCATTTTTACCAGGATCAGTCAATTTTTATCGACTTGAGCTATGTATGCCTAACTTTGGATGGCAGCTGATGTCACCTTTGAAGGCTTCCTATTTTTTATTCCACTTGAGACCCAGTGATACAACAGTGTGCTCAACTGCTAATGAACTCCTTTCAGGTACATATGGAGAACTGAGGCAGGCTGTACAGCAGTTGGGCTAAAAAGCCAAGTTGCCACTTAGGGATGAGCTCAGACGTGTTCGGATCCTAGTCCCGACCCACCTGAGCAATCCTGCCAGGAAGCCGTCACTGCACACCGCCAATCATGAGCAGCCTAGTCATTCCTTGGCCCACAGCCACACATATACAAGGAGGTGTGTATGTGTGCAGCTGCGGGCCAGGAAATGCCTCCGTCGCTTATGATTGGCAGTGTGCAGTGACGTCTTCCTGGTGGGATTGCTAAGGTGGGTTGGGACTAGGATCCAAACATCTCTAAGCTCATTCCTAGTTGCCACTCTTGCTGGGGGAAGGGGGAGATCGGTGTACAGAAATTATAGACAGCAGTAAAGATTGCATGAGAATGGAAACACCCATTTTGGGAATAACCATTCCTAAAATCACATGGGTCCAAGAGTTAAAAGCTGATTGACCAATTGCAAACCACTGAATCCATTAAGCTTTGGTTTATACAGCATAGTTTGTAAAATAAAACACAAAAAGCACAGTCCAGTTTTCCACACACACACCAATGTTGTCCACATATTTCTCGGGAAGTCAGCTCAACATCATTAGTCCTCGACTTTGATCAGTGTATACACATCGATGTAATTCATGCAGCATTCTTCAACTCTCTTTGTTTCCATATTTCTCCCGATGCAGACTTAGATCCAAGTATTTCCATCAACATACATAAATAAAGGCTCATACATAGTTTAAAATCCATGGTTTCATTTTTGTAGTTTAGTTCCACTTTATCTGCATCATGTGGGTGTTAAATGTGAATGTAGATGAAGCATGGCACATTACCCTGATTTTCTGCCAGCTCTAGCAGCAGACACGGCTGACATGCCAGACTCTAATTTTACGTCTTCCAGGACATTACTTGGAAGCTGAGGAATGAAGTTCAACAAGAATGTTTGATAATTAAACACAACCATTGTTCGGGAAAGCAATGCTTCTACTGAGGCAACATAAACATGCAAACCGGAGCACAGGACGCCTGTTTGTAAACCACTAAACAGGCAAACCCCACAAATTGGTTGAATGGTACCCTTTGGAAAAAGCATCGAAGACTGCAGATGCAAACTAACGGTCAGTAATATGTATATATTAACCACCTCCTGACTGCCTGTTTAACAATGGCATCAGTTACTCTAACAGGACGTTTATAAAGGTCTTTTCTAATAGAGCGGATGCATAGGCCAGGCACGCTTTTACAATGCCTGTGATCATGGTGTCATTAGACAGTGCAGATAATAAGCAAAATGCACAGAGCCAATTAGAGTGGCTTTGTGCCTTGTAATTGCTGTGAACCAATCAGAGTGATTACAAATGTAAACAATGCCTGTGTTTACAAACACCCAGCCCATCTCTTCCTCTAAAAACGGAGGAAGGAAAAGAAAGAAGATCACAGCATCAGAAAGAGAAATACAGATTCAAAGTGGGGGATTTTAAAGGCTAAGTACAGTATTTAAAGACTAGTTCAACTAATTGATCTCAGCTGCCAACACCCTATGACACCAATCACACATATATAAAATTATACAAAAAAAATAAAAAAATGGGGTAGCACAGATAACCCTTTAAAGGCTAGGTTCACACTGAATTCGGGTGCAGCTCACAGTAGGGGTTCGGCAGGTCCCTGTTCTCTGTTTCAGGCCCAAATTTTTGCCTGAATTCGGACCTGAATTGCAGCCAAAGACGCACAGATTTCTGTGCAATCTGCTCCACAGCTGCCCCAGAGATGTGTGAACTGACTCCATTGAGAGCCGATCACAGTCTATCATGCGAATTGGATGCAGGGAAATCCGCATCGAATTCGCATAACTGTGAATGCAGCCTAAAACAACATTGAGGCTCTCATGTGTTCTTCAGTGCTTTTCAATAGTGCATACACACTTCACTTGTCCACCTCTTGTGGAACACCATCACCAGTTTATGACCCACATATGTCATGTAAGCTCATAAATAGTGTGTCCCCCCTTAAGAGGGATCCTCTATGTTACAGCTCCTTTTCTCCCCCACCACTGCAAGAAGTATGTGGATCCCTTAAATGCAATCCTCTATCCTTCAGCAGGCATTCCTTATCCTCCGTTTCACCAGGATATTGGAATTTCCACAAAAAAGGAAAAAAAAAAAAAAAGAGAGAAGAAAAAAAGAACTACATAGCGCTTTACCTTGTAAAAAATTATTTTTATTCGCACCCACTTTCCATACAATGCACTTACATTAAACAGTGCATAAGCGCACTACTAAATGATAACCACAAAGTGATATTGCCAGCATTCTGGCTGACTGGAAAAATACAGCACTTCCAGGTTCTGTAGTTCTTGCGGACATCATCCAAAAGCTCCGCCCCAACACATTTCATCACCATCATTCGTCCTCAAGGGGAAAACCATTGGGTAACTGATCTCTCCCTCTTATAGCCCCAGCTACCCATGCCATTTTGTTGGAGACCGCGCATTTCTCGATCTACCTGTGCCATATTATAAGGGATACCCATTCATAACCATTCACAACTCACCCAACGTGTAACATCCTCCAAAACGTGAACTTAGCTTTTAAAGTGCCACTGATCACCAATAACTGTGGGGTTATTTCTTTTAACATTGGAGGGACCACTGACCACCTATGATGGGAGGATGAGGATGGGAGGTTTTCAGATGTTCCTGACGACCAATGACTAGGCTAAAGGTAATTTTAATACTACTGATCACAATGCTTTTTGGGGGATTCCGTATACCATAGCCATGTTCACTTTTTTTGCCTGGACACCTCTGTTTCCCAGCCGTGTAGAGCTTGTCATCTGATGTCACCACGCATGCATGCTGAGCGGCACAGTTGCTTCTCTGTTTTTTAAGTCTGCATATCTCATCATTTTGTGTTACTTTATGACTAATACATTCCATGAGCTTTTACTGTATTACGATATATGGAGCTCCTTTATTTTTAATATGGCAACTATTTAATATGGTTGCTGTCAAATTCTTCCGAGGAGTGGAGAAGCATGCTGATTGGGTCTATCATCATATTGTCTCAATAAGCTGGTGAAGTGCGTTTTGACCTCCTATCATTAAAGGGGTCGCTCTGTCTGGTAAGCAGCCTGTAATTCATGTTGGCGGAGAAGAGTGTTACAGGCTGCATTGTATACATTTGTTGACATTGGACTTTTTACTACTGTTTTTACTAGAGGTCGACCGATATATCGGCCGGCCGATATATCGGCCGATATTTGCAGTTTTTTAAATAATCGGCATCGGCCGATTGTGCTGATAAAAAGCCGATTTAGAACTGCAGCGGGATTTTGAAATGACTTCTGTATAGAAGTCAGTGTAAGTTGCCTGAGTCGTCATAGAAACCCTTTCCTCCTCTCTGGGCAGGCTGCCAAGAAAAGAACAAAATGATACAATGTTTACACTTGAATGAATGAAGTTATCTCTGTGTGTAGAAGTTCTCAGTTTAACCATTTAAAGACTAAATCTTTTCTGACACTTGTTGCTTACAAGTAAAAATCCTGTATTTTCTGCCAGAAAATCACTTAGACCCCCCCAAAAATTATATATATTTTTTTAGCAGAGATCCTAGGGAATAAAATAGCGGTTGTTGCAATATTTTATGTCACAAGGCATTTGCACAGAGGTCTTTCAAATGCATTTTTTTGGGAAAAAAATACACTATTTAAAAAATAAAAATAAAAACAGTAAAGTTAGCCCACTTTTTTTTTTTTGTCCAAAAGTTTTGACTACCTGTTTTTATTTAATATATAGTTTTTTTTATCTAAATCATACATACAAGTAAACTGATTGGAGGTTTTGTTTTGTTTAATGTTTAAATGTAAGAAATTTTCTGTATCACTTATGAAGACTGCTTTCACACTGGAGCGGGCAGGCGTTGATGGTAAAACGCAAGTTTTAGCGGCTCTTTACCATCATTTTAGCGGTGCTATTTGGCTGCTAGTGGGGCACATCTAACCCAGCTAGCGGCCAAGGAAGAGGTTAAATGCGCCCATGAAGCACTGCTGCCAAATCGCATTGCATGCGCATCGGCAGTGGTGCCCATTCATATCAATGGGCAGGAGTGGTGGAGGAGCGGTATACACCACTCCAAATGTGCTGCTTGCAGGACTTTTTTTTTTAAGATCCTGCCAGCGCATCGCCTCAGTGTGAAAGCACTCTGTCTTTCACACAGACTGCAGGGGAGCCATTTTGCAGGCACTTTACAGGCGCTATTTTTAGCCCAAAAGCGCCTGAAAAACGCCCCAGTGGGAAAGGTGTGTTAGATCAAGGGGGATTAAAAAAATAATAATAATATAATAAAAAAGGAAAAAAATTTATAAATAACATATCGGCCCAAAAAAATCGGCATCATATATCGGCTATCGGCCGCCATGATTTCTAAATATCGGCATCGGCCAGAGAAAAACCCATATCGGTCGACCTCTAGTTTTTACTTTTTGAACTGTTGCAAAGTTGTGTTAAACTGCACAGGTATTAGCGCTCAGGATTGATTTATACTTACTGGCTGTATATTTAAATCAATGGCGCAGCACTTTTTGTTTCCTTGTTTTGTTTAGTATCCCTTTGTGGATATTGTGGTTGTTGCTGCCATTCTTTCTCTAAGAGCAGAGATCACACAATTTTTATTTTTAGGGCATGGATTGTATATCAGTATTGAATATGTCACCATTTTGCTAGGTAAATATAGGCGCTATTGTCATGAAATTTTAACCATGTGTCAGTAACAACCCATGCAATCCATACATACAAAGAAACCATAACAAATAAGTTCAGAAATTAAGTTATGTGTAATAAAATGGAATGACACATGGAAAAAGTATTAAACATATGAAGAAAGGGAGTGCAAAAAGGCATGGAAAGCCAAGACATCAGCTGAACTCTATCAGTAATTTGAAAGAAACCCTGCCCCCTGTCAGCACAAATTAATATCAGCTGGTTCAGTCTCAACTGATGGCCTATAAAAAGGTGTCTCATTACCAAGGTGTCACACAAACATCTCATGATGGGTAAAAGCCAAGCGCTCTCTCTCTCAAGACCTTTGCAACCTTATTACTGCAAAACATACTGATAGCATTGGTTACAGAAGGATTTCTAAACTTCTGAATGTTCCAGTGAGCACTGTTGGGGCCATAATCCGGAAGCAGAAAGAACATAATTTCACCATAAACCGGCCATGACCAGGTGCTCCTCACAAGATTTCTGACAGAGGAGTGGAAATAATTATCAGCAGAGTTGTCCAAGAGCCAAGGGCCACTTGTTGAGAGTTTCAGAAAGACCTGGAATTAGCAGGTACAATTGTTTCAAAGAAAGAAAAAATAATGCACTCAACCACAATGGCCTGTATGCGCACTCACCGCGCAAGACCCCATTGCTGAAGAAAAAACATGCTGACGTTTGTTTAAAGTTTGTTGCACAAACTTTGGAAAAGCCTGTGAAATACTGGGAGAATATATGGTCAGATAAGACTAAAAATATAACTCTTTGGATGCCATAAAATACACCATGTTTGGAGGTCAAATGACACTGCACATCGCCCGAAAAACACCCCCCATACCAACAGTGAAGTTTGGAAGTGGGAACATCATTCAATACTTTTTCCCTGTGTAATTCCATTTTATTACACAGAACTTAAAATTTCAGAATGTATTTGTTTTGGTGTCTTTGTATGTATGGATTGCATGTTTTGTTACCGACATGTGGTGAAAATTTCACGTAAATAGCACCTAGAGATATATTTACCTTGAAAAATGGTGACGTGTTCAATACCCAAATTTACCCGCTGTGCGTGTGGCAGCCTAGTGTTAAAGCCCAGTGTTAAAGCCCACCACGGTGTTGCGACATACCCATCGCTAGCATTAAGGAGTTAATTTACCATCATAAGGTAATAAGAAAAACTCCAAAGCAGGAGTGGAGTTGTGGATCCCTCCCGTAAAGGGCTGACATCTTGTACAGCTATAACAATAAAGGGTTGTCCTTTCATACCACTTCAAATCACTTATTCAGATATGTTACTATTTGGATCTCACTGAAACAGATTTTTTCTTCAGTGTGTCTGCACGGAATTTTTTCTGCATTCTAGAATTTCCCAGCGTAAAATAAGACTTCCGTTCACGCAGCTTTCTCCTCGGGGTTGCTAGCTGGGTAGTCATTCCCAGGATGCATCGTGCTCCCAAGTGACAATAAAGCATGGGAAATCCAGGTCGCCATAGCAACGCTGCACAACAAACTTCTCGGGGTCAGCATAAAGTGTTGCTGCATCCTACGCGGACAAAAGACGATTATGATGTAGTATGGCTTTATGGCAAGCCTGGGATGAAACATCTGCTCGTTTGGAGATGGTACAGTTCAGCTCATCACACCGCAGTTTCCATGCGATGCCAATCATGGGCTGTAATGTGTGAGCAACCGCAAAGAGATACATTACAGCCTGTGACCAAAATCCATCTTTACTGTGCTGGAAAATGTTACAGCATTGCCAATGTCACAGAAACCAGAAATGAATTCAGAACAGCTGGGGAAGTTTTGTTTCATTTTTACATTTTATGTTACCTTCATGTAGCCATCCTCAAGCTTCAGTAATGCCACCAACTGCTATCTGTATTATTACCAACATTGCTGGGCACAAAATGGCTGCCTGTAGTTCACTTTGAACAAGTAAAGCTTTATTTAGTATGGCTACTGACCCATTTATCAGAGGGGCTGAAAGAAAGAAATCTGGCATACTTAAAGTGGAACTAAATCCTGCTATCCTTTACAGCCATGGGGGCTGCCATCTTAGCCACTGATTGATCTGCGGTTGCCATGGTGCTGCACGTGATTAGCTATGACATCAGTCTTTTGTTGGCTTGACAGTTCAGTTGAGCGCTGATATAAGCAGTAACAAGTCCCTCTCATACAGGCAATGACTGTGTGTATACCTGACAAGTAGACTCCTGCCTGTCAGGTGGAAGCATTCTGGTGGCTACACTGCCGCAGGATTTCTTCTACACTCTTCTGGTAACATGAAACCCCGCCATGGGACTTTTTTCCCAATGTAATGGGAGAAAAAAACATTAAAATTGTAAAAATAAAAAAAATCAAGTTACACCCAAGCACATAAAATCCAACCCAAATTTTTTTTCTGGCCCCCCCCTTCCCCACATATACAATCAAACGCATTGCAAGATACATGTTACATTTTCCACGCACGCCGGAGTGAGAGCAATATTTTCTGCTGTAAACCGTCTCCATAATGCTAAACTGATGTCCTATAGGTGGCTTTTAAAAGCATCACCTATGGAAAAAATGGGTACTGAAGTTTGTCGCCATTTCCCGGGCGCATGCAAATTTAAGGTTTGACATATGGAGTATTTATTTACCCAGTGTAACTGTGTCTTTTATATTTGACTACTTTATTGTGTTTGTATGGCCTAGTATTAACCACTTGCTGCCCGCCATATAGCAAAATGAGGGTGACAAAGTGGTTTCAATATCCTGACCGAACGTCATATGATGTCCAGCAGGATAACAGCCACCGTACGGCCACGGGGGCATGCATCGCGGGGATCGGTGGTGCGGTGTGTCAGTCTGACACACCGATCTCGGTAAAGAGTCTCTGACGGAGACTCTTTACCACGTGATCAGCCATGTCCAATCATGGCTGATCACAGTATAAACAGGAAGAGCCGTTGATTGGCTTTTCCTCACTCGCATCTGTCAGACGCATGTAGAAGAGAGCCAATCAGCTGCTCCTCTCACGGGGGAGGGGGTCTGTGCTGATTATCAGTGCAGCCCCCTGAGGATACCCACACTGGACCACCAGGAACGCCACTAGGACCACCAGGTATGCCCACTATGGATGCCAGTGCCCACAATGGGCATCACTGATTGGCAGGCATTATTGTTTGGCGTCCATCCGTACCATCAATTACTGTACATCAGTGCCACCTATCAGTGTCCATCCGTGCCACCTATCCATGCCACCTATCAGTTCTCATCTGTGCCGCTTTTCAGTGGCACCTCTGTGTACCCATCAGTGCCACCTATCAGTGCCCATCAATGTAGCCTCATCAATGAAGGAGAAAACTTACTTATTTACAAAGTTTTGTAACAGAAATATTTTTTTTTTCAAAAATGTCTTTTTTTAAATTTATTTAGCAGAAAATAAAAATCCCAGAGGTGATCAAATGCCACCAAAATAAAGCTCTATTTGTGGGAACAAAACAATAACAATGCAGTTTGGGTACAGTGTAGCACAACCGTGCAATTGTCATTCAAAGTGTGACAGCGCTGAAAGCTAAAAGTTGGTCTGGGCAGGAAGGTGTATAACTGCCCTTGTTTTGAAGTGGTTAACTTTAGTGTATTTTTTATAGAAAGTTTACATTTCCCAGACATTTGCAGTAATATTTTGTGAAATAAAAACTTGGAACTACCACTATTATATTCTCTAGGGCAGCGGTCTACAACTACCCCCCCCCTGCAACCCCTCAATGGACCGGGGGGGGGGGGGCAATGAGTTGTTGGTTATTTTTGTGGTGGTGGTTGCACAGATCAGGGAAGAGGGGGGGGGTTGGGGTTTATTTGTATGGTGGTTGCAGCCTGCCACATGGGACGGGGACAGGGGGGTTGCAGCTTGTCAACTGGGGGAGGGGGGTGTTGGGTGCAGCTTGTCACCTTGAAAAGGGGGGCAGCTTATCACTTGGGGGGGTGTGGTGGTTGCAGCCTGACACCTTGGGGGGATGCAGCTGATCACCTGGGGGGGAGTGGTTGCAGCCTGTCTTCTTGGGCGGGGGGTGCAGCTTATCCCCCGAGGTTGTGGGGGTTGTGTGGTGGCTGCAACCTGTCACCTCAGGAAGGAGGCAGCTTATCACCTGGGGGGGGGGGGGGGGGGGCAGCCTGGGTCTCCTCCCTCCCCTTCTTCTTAGAGACCACAGAGAGGGAAGGGAGTAGTGGTGCTGGCGGAAGGGGAGTGGGTGCCCTCTGGTGGTCAGAGGGTAGCAGTGCAGGTTGTGCCAGCTTGAGGACCCTTACTCTAGGGCAGGGGTAGGCAACCTCAGCCCCCAAGCATTTTTTTTTTAACTTTATAAAGATTTTGAGTTATCAAGGATAATAACAAAAGTAGTGGAAAAGCATCAACATTTAAAAACATACAAATTAGAAAGATCCAGAGATCTGTAAGAAATAGGAAGTTAAACAGCATATAACTCTCAATCAGTTTTTATCTCGGACAGTGGTTACCAGGACAAATTGAAGGATAAATCTACCTAGCAAGAAACACATAGCAATTTAAAAAGGGAAAAGCCTGATAGCGGTTCTAACCCCTCCCTAGTCTATGAATAAATAAAAAAAAAATTTGGCTAAACATAGATTTTCCAACACAGTAGCAGGGCGAAATTATAAAAAAAAAAAAAGAATTCTAAGTAATGAGTAGGTTACCACGCATGTTTATCTGGTTAAAGTGGCTCCAAAGGAGGAAGGTTTTTTTACATTAATGCAGTGCAGCCCCGTCCCCCGCCACCTTATACTTACCTGAGCCTCATCTCAATCGAGCACTGTGCATTAGGGCAGCAGCTCTTTCCCTCCTCATAGGCTCAGAGGCAGCTGCGCCAGCCATTTGGTTTCTGCTGTGTCAATCACAACCAGTGAGAAGGGAGGGGGGGTGGGGCTGATCCTCTGTGTCACAGAGCTGGCTCAGGAGCGAGCCCGCATGAGTGCTGCCATAGCAAGTGGTATGCTATAGTGGGCACTCGTGGGGGAGGAGGGCGCAGGTGAGGGGGATCAGGGCTGCTCTGCGCAAAACCATTACATTAAGAAGTTAAGTATGAGGTGTTATTTTAAAAAAAATATATATATATTTTTACAATCACTAAGCATCAGAGGGTGCGTGGGTCTTTTTATTGGGTAGGCTGAAAGTTAGTGTCGCAAGCCTGTAACACACACACACACACACACACACACAACCTTTCAACATGCAAAATAATTACAATGTTATAGAATGCAGCATGAATGTGGATATTTGATTTTCAATTAAACAAAAAAAAGAGAGTGAATGCTGCCCCCTAGTGTCTGCAAATTACAACAAATAAAACATGTAAAGTTCAGTTTGCAGAATAAGGACTCATGTACACAGGGTTTAAAAATAACCCTATTTTACAGGCATTTGATAGACAAACATAGGCGTTTTCAGGCATATTAGATAAGGAGTGTTTACAGGCTGGACAAAAAATAAATAAAAAATCACCAATGTGTCCTGGAGAGGAGTTTTTGGGCAAATAAAATGCTTGACGCATCTAAACGTGCCTAAACTGTAGACACATTTAGTATTCCAATAGCCAGAATAAATTATTATTCTGGCCAATGGAATTCATAATTGCTCAAACACTTGACGCACCTAAGCAAATGTGCAATACGTGGCTTTAGACATGTTTTTTAAGCTGCTTTTTCCTGCCAGAAATAAAAGGCCATCAGAGGAGCAAATTCAAACGCCCGGTCTGTGTATGGGAGGCCTAAAGACAGGCGCAGAGGGCCGTACAGTGTAGAAACCTATTTTAATTCTGTGCCCGGAGTCACAGGTGTTTCTGTACAAATCAGTGACAGGATGTGGCTGTACACTGGCACAGATCTCAGAATATGCATGCACGCTATACCTGAACAATTGAAAATGCTTTCTATTTTCTATTCAACCTACAGCCGCTCCTGACATTGAGCTGCACAGGCAGTTGTATATGAGCTGCACAGAAACACGGTCATATTTTTACACTGTATGGAACCCATTAACATGAGCCCTAATGCTTCCATTTAAAAAAAAAATAAAAAAATACATGACTACAGAGTAAAAGAGATTGAAAATGTTCTATTTTTTGCAATACACCACTTGTGTTTACAATAGTACCGCCATATACACGAGTACATCAGTGCACCACCACTCATGTTAATGACAGGCTGTGCACTGCAGCTGGGCTGCCTAGGTGAAAATACAGGGAACCATGAATGCCAACATGTGACATACTGAAGCAGAGCATGATCCCCTCTCTTCAGAGACTGGGCCGCAGGGCAGTATTCCAGCATGATAATGACCTCAAACAACTCCAGGACGACCACTGCCTTGATAAAGAAGCTGAGGGTAAAGGTGATGGACTGGCCAAACATATCGCCAGACCTAAACCCTGTTGAGTATCTGTGGGACAAAAAAAAGAAGCTGGCAAAATTTATCAGCCTTATCAAGGTCTGTGTCGCTGTCTGGGCAAACCATAAGTAAGATGAAATAACTCTACTGGTACCCTACATAGCAGTAAAAACCCAACAGGGGTTCTAATCCATCCTCATTACATGAAAACATAGTGAAAAGTTTGGACTGGAAGAAGCTGAGGGTAAAGATGATGGACTGGCCAAGCATGTCTCCAGACCTAAACCCTGTTGAGCATCTGTGGGACATCCTCAACTGGAAGGTGGAGGAGCGCAAGGTCTCTAACATCCACCAGCTCTGTGATGTCACCATGGAAGAGAACTCCAGTGGACTCCATGACCAAGAGGGTTCAGGCAGTGTTGGAAAATAATGGTGGCCACACAAAATATTGACACTTTGGGCCCAATTTGGACATTTTCACTTAGGTGTCTGCTCACTTTTGTTGCCAGCAGTTTAGACATTAAGGTTGACCTTGAGCTGCACAGGCAGTTTCACACCTGAGCATTTTCAGCTCTAAAAAAAGCTTGTAAAACACCTGAAAAAACACCTGAAAAACGCCCAACAAGCAAAATCCCATTAACCTCCCTGGCGGTACCATTATTTCGGATTTTAGGTGCTAAAAGCGGTACCATTATTTTGCATGAAAATTTGGCGTTTTATATTGTAGTCCTGCAATTCTTAGGAATAACTCTCTTAAATCTGTCCAAACCAGAGTCTAGCAGACATCCCAGGTATGATAAAGTTTGAAAAATTAAATCATAAATTATAATATAATAAATAATTATAAATAATTGTACCAAATAATAATATAACAATAATAAAAATTATTCAATAATGTAATCTAATCAAAAACACTGAAATTTGCTGAGTTGCAGAATTGTCACTGTCATTACTTTTCAGTATTTGATGATGGATCTCCCCACAAATCGCTATCGCTCAATTCTGCGAGTCATTCTAATTTATTATCGCTGTTTTCTAGCTGGTCTAAAATCATTTTTGATGTACAGTGACAGTTTTGGTTGCTATGGACAATCTCCAGTTTCCAGGCATAAAGAACAGTTTTTACAATATAAAACTGCATGCAGGACACTGGGCAGACCACTAGGGACAAAGGGGATGTGAAATATTTACATACAGCAATGTAATCTGTAAGATTACATTATACTGTATGTATACTGTTTATTTCACTTTTTGAATTTGGCGCCGATCTCCGTGCCCGTGCGTCGCAACGCTCGCAGGGCACGGAGATCGCCGATGTGATAGATCGAGCGAGGCACGGCTCGCTCGTACAGCGGGGAGACATCGCTGGATTCGAAGGAGAAGGTAAGGAAACCTCCTCCTGGATCCAGCGACGCTGTCCCGAGTCTGACTCGGGGATACCGCTTTTGGTATAAAAAATCCACCCCGAGTCAGACTCGGGAATACCGTCAGGGGGGTTAATATCCACGGCACCTGTTCACATCTGAGCATTTTGGCACCTGGAGCAAAACGCCGGAAAAATGCCCTAAGCTTAAAAAAGAACATGAGCTTCTTTGGAGCAGATTACAGGTGTTTTTCTGCCTTTTACATTGGTGACCTGAACAAAATCGCGGCAAAATAGTGGTAAAAACGTGTGATTTTCAAACGCTCAGGGTAGTTAATGCAGCAAATTTACACTGTTATACAAGCTGTACACTCGCTACTTTACATTGCAGCAAAGTGTCATTTCTTCAGTGTTGTCACATGAAAAGATAGAATAAAATATTTACAAAAATGTGAGGGGTGTACTTTTGTGAGATACTGTATATAGTATAGTATAGAACTGCACGATCAAAAAAAAAAAAAAAAAAAAAAAAAAAAAAATTGTGCTCTCGATTCAACCCCCCTGCTGGCATTTCCACGATTCAGCCCAAGTTCACACTATAGTGAACACAGACATTGGGTGCGACTCGAATGCACACTGCTGTGCCGATGCAATGTCTGTGCAATGCGAGTTCAGCCATACAGTTGTATGGCTGAACTCGCATTGGATTTGCACACATGTTATAACAATGTAACATTGTAACATTGTAATGTGCACTGCAGTGTGCTGCGATAAAATGCACACATGCTGCATTTTAATAGCAAAGCACAGGCCTGTATCGCACTGCAATGTTAATGTTAGGCAGCACAGCACATCATGCCCCTGATATTGCAAATGTGTACATTTTGTATTGTTCAAATAAAGCTTGTACAAAACAAAAGACAAAAAGGGACGTTGCGGTGAATCGTGCAGCACACTGGCCCCTAGCCAGCTGGCAATGCAGAGTGGCCAGGGCGCTGAATTGCTCCAGCTGATCTGCGGTTTGACCGTGGACCAGTATGAATTTATCCTTAAGGGATAAGTGCACCCCAACACTAAAATCTCTACATTTATAGACATCCACGTTCTTACACTAACCTATTTAACCCTGTAAAGAAGAAATAATTATACATAAAAAAAATTGCAGTCAATCGGACCTGATCCCACACTGAGCTGTCATCTGTGGCTTTGCTGTGTAGGCGGGTGCAGAGGACACAGCAGACAACGGAAGCCCCATATTAAGTCTATGGGTGACGTCACTTCCCATTCATTTCACACCCGTTGTCGACTGTCTCGTCTGCAGAGCTTCCGCCGCTGGAGACCGGATTGGCTTCAAAAAAGGCATTTATACCGATTTCTTCTTTATAGGGCTAGATAGGTTAGTGTTAGATCGTGGATGTCTGTAGATGTAGTGGTTTTAGTGTTATGCCGTGTACACACGATCAGATTTTCCGACAACAAAACAGTGTAATTTTGTTCGAAGGGTGTTGGCTCCAACTTGTCTTGCACACACACGGTCAAAGAAATTTTGGCCAACAATTACGAACGTTGTGACGTACAATACGTACTTGATATCTCCATTACGAACGCTAGTTTTACAAGACCGAGCGCTTCCGGCTCGTCCTTATTCCAAGCATGCATGTTTGTACTCGGAAAATCTGACAACACACATTTGTTGCCAGAAAATTTAAGAACATGCTAGCCAACATTTGTTGGCTGAAAGTCCGACAACAAATGTCTGATGGAGCATAAACAAGGTCGAACTTTCCACCAACATCCAACATTTCCCATCGGAAAATCCTATCTTGGGTACGCGGCATAAGGGTGGACTTATCCTTTAGCCCTGGTTCACGCTGGAGGGTTTTGACAGATGATTTCAAATCGCCTGTCAAATCGGCAGCAATTTCCGTCAAATGACACCATCCTAATCGGTGCGACGCTGCACCGATTTCAAAAAGTAGTTTCTGTGCGATTTAGGGCTGCGATTTACAGAAACCTGCACAGATGTCTCTGAAATTGCGGCAGAAATCAGGACTGACATGCGGGAGTGAAATCATGCGAGTTCAGCTGAACTTGCATGGCTTTATTCCCGCAGCTCAGCGTGAACCTGGCCTCAAAACTGTAAATTGAAGGTTTATCTCTCAGCAAAATAAGTGGTAAAAATTGGCGCGTGATTTGCGGCCTCCGCTTTCCCCCTCAATGAAGGATTTACTCCCTTACAAGCAGATTTCCCAACTGTCAGGTTATTGTACATTCCAGGGAACCATCTGAGAGAGCAGGATACCATTATCTGACTTTGTACAGCTGGGTGAAATTGGGGATTCTACAGGGGATAGCTCATGACTCAAAATGTCAGTTTTGGGTGGGTTTGGCCTTTAAAAATATTAAAACATAAAATCTTTTCTCTGTTGTTTTTCAGGCTTCAGAAGACATGCCGTGTGGCATCGCGCCTACTCGGATTCCTAAACCAAAACCCGGGACAGTGTCCAAACTACCCATTAAGAAACCTATGGGAAATGCAGTGAATGGAGAGCGGGAAGTAAGCAGAGAGAAATCACATTCATCCAGAACCATTTCTAATCCCCAAGGTGCAGCTAAGAGGTGATCCTTGTAAATGAGGAGCTGAAGACAAATCACGCTGCGGTTCCCCACCCAGACTCTGACCTGCACTCTACTTCCACCATGGCTGACAGCTCCACTCTCCTTTATATTCTCTCTGTACATTACATTTTTTAGTTAGGATTATTCATTGTGTGTGTGCGCTTTGTATTCATGTCATTTTTAAAGAATAAAAAGTTTTCATTTAAATTTGTCCAATTTCAGGGTCTTTTGATGCAAATGAAATGTAGATCTCATGGTCTACATAGATCACCTGTATTCTGCTGCAGATAAAAGTATTGAACACGTCACCATTTTTCTAGATAAATATATTTCTAAGGCTCGGTTCACACAGGGGCGGCACGACTTGCAGCGCGACTCAGAGACGCGACCTGCAAACGACTTCAGCGGCGACTTGCAAAACGACTTATGTATAGAAGTCAATGCAAGTCGCCTGAAGTCGCCCCAAAAGTAGTACAGGAACCTTTTTTCTAAGTCGGAGCGACTTGAGTTGCTCCTATTAGAACGGTTCCATAGTACAGAACGGAGCGCGACTTGTCAGGCGGCTAAGTCGCCTGGACAAGTCGCCCCTGTGTGAACCGAGCCTAAAAGGTGCTATTGACATGACATTTTCACCACATGTCGGTAACAACCCATACATGCAAAGAAACCAAAACAAATAATTGAGAAATTAAGATCTGTGTAATAAGATGGAATGACACAGGGAAAAAAGTATCGAACACATTAACCCAGCTGCTATAGAGGAAGTCGCTAAACTTTTTTCTAACGCCCACCTAACCTCCTGCCCCTTGGACCCCGTTCCTTCTCAAATACTACAGACACCATCTGACTATCCTACACACTTCTCTACAACCTCTCACTCTCTACTGGCATCTTCCCCAACCCTCGAAAACATGCTCTAGTCACTCCCATACCAAAAAAGGTCTCACTAGACCCCACCTATTTGAACAACCCAAGACCCATCTCTTTACTCCCTTTTGCCTCCAAACTCCCTGAACGTTTACTGTACAGCCAACTGAGCGACCACCTCATTGAGAATAACCTTCTTGATCCCCTCCAGTCTGGAATTTGCCCACAGCACTCCACAGAAACTGCTCTCATAAAACTCACAAATGACTTACTAACAGCCAAAACCAACGGTCATTATTCTGTACTCTAATGCCCCATACACACGATGAGATTATCGGACGAATGATCGTCCGTTTTTATTGCATGCTAATCTCAGATCGAATCTGATGAGTTTACTAAAGTCATGAAAATTCCCGCACGACAGAAAAAAAAATTCGGGAAGTGATGTCATGTGTTGTAATGCATTTGTATTGCATTTTCGAACGATAGCTGTACTGATTAAACGAAAATTGTACGATCTGGCATCGTACAAAAAAAAATTCCATGCATGTCCGATAGAATAATATCGGATGTACTGTCCTAATCGGCTCTCGAAAGCTCTGTACTAACGATCCGATTATCGTACGATCGCTTCGAAAACTGTATTTTCTGTGCGATTTTCGGATCGTATGTACGGGGCATAACTCGTGGACCTTTCCACTGCCTTTGATACAGCTGACCACACCCTCCTCCTGAAAAAACAAAATATGCTTGGTCTCCATGGCTGCGCTCTCCGTTGGTTCCCTTATGTAGGGAGATTTATTTCATCTCTGTGTATCATCTGAGGCTGTTCACTGAGTATAGGACAGGGTTTACATCCACTTTACTATATCAGGAAGGTAAAGCAGATGTATATTATGCAGGGAAGTGTCCTTAGGTTTCAATGCATTTCACAAAAAGCAGCAGAGATTATGTATGACAAAAGAAGCCTCTGCTGCTCCCCAGTTTGTGGGTCGGTAGAAATTATACTGCTTAGGTGCCCCCATTGCAAGCTGCTTGTTGTGGGGGTACTCAACAGGAGGGAGAGGCCAACAGCACTACAGAGGGACCCAAGAAGAGAAAGATCAGGGCTGCTCTGTGCAAAACCATTACACAGAGCAGGTAAGTATAACAGGTTTCTTATGTTGTATAAAAATGTTTTAGCCTAGATTATCATATGTTTATATTATTGATTATTATATGTGTCTGTGTGTGCGCGCGCACATGTGTCTGTGTATGTGTCTGTGTGTGCGCGCGCACATGTGTCTGTGTATGTGTCTGTGTGTGCGCGCGCACATGTGTCTGTGTATGTGTCTGTGTGTGCGCGCGCACATGTGTCTGTGTATGTGTCTGTGTGTGCGCGCGCACATGTGTCTGTGTATGTGTCTGTGTGTGCGCGCGCACATGTGTCTGTGTATGTGTCTGTGTGTGCGCGCGCGCGCGCACGTGTCTGTGTGTGTGTGCGCGCGCGCGCACGTGTCTGTGTGTGTGTGCGCGCGCGCGCACGTGTCTGTGTGTGTGTGCGCGCGCGCGCACGTGTCTGTGTGTGTGTGCGCGCGCGCGCACGTGTCTGTGTGTGTGTGCGCGCGCGCGCACGTGTCTGTGTGTGTGTGCGCGCGCGCGCACGTGTCTGTGTGTGTGTGCGCGCGCGCGCACGTGTCTGTGTGTGCGCGCGCACGTGTCTGTGTGTGTGTGCGCGCGCGCGCGCACGTGTCTGTGTGTGTG